>NC_133652.1:211617619-211803423 GCF_009905375.1 Apium graveolens
TGCCAGGTGAACTGTTTGTTGGGCCAAAATTTGGAGAATTTGGGCTATTGCTGGGTCTATGGGTCCTGGGTTTGCATTCTGGTTTGTATCATCTTGGTTGTTATTGTTGTTATTGGTTTCTTCATTCTGGGTGTTGGTGCGGGTATTTCTTCTGGGAGGCATTTTCTGTAAAGAATCAAACAACTTATTTAGCCTTTAAATCAAATCCTTTTCATAAAAGAGAAGTTTTGTAAAATAGAAATATCTCTTTTTTTTTAAAACAGTTATAACAGTTGAAATAAGTAAATTGCATGCTTCTTTACAGAATATAAACAGTTAAGGGAACAGGGTACATGGTATCACAGGGGTATAACTGGTGCAATAAATAAGGCAAAGTAAAACAGGTGCAGTAAAATAAATGACAATGCTGGAAAGAAAAGGTACTGATATATATAGATCAAAAGTTTTGGGTAGTACAAGCGTAAAGACGCTTCGGAAGTAAAAGCAAAAGGGTACAACAACCTACTCACTAGTCAGCAGCTCTAGTCTATAAATACAACCCAAAATTCTACTGATACATACTACGCACCACTGTACATACAACCATAACAACACTGATCAACATCTCTATCTCTGGATCTCTGACTCAAATCCAAGGAAACTCTGGTCCTCCCAGCCTCTCAAAGTCCTCCATCACCTCAGTAGCCCATCCCATAAGTGCATCAGGGCCTCGGCCAGGTAGTGTAGCTCCATGTAGCCTAGCCTCAAGAATCCTGCATGTCACATGGATCTCCTCTCGAAGCTCCCTCACACCACGATCAACATCTGTAGTCCTGATGATATGCTGCAGCTCTCGGATCTGGGCCAACAAGGAATCACGCTCCAATAGAAGAGCCTCATACCGGTAATAAGGAACTGGGGGCAATGTAGACTGGAATGGGGCACCTGTAACTGAGTGCCCAGTGGAATCTGAATCAGCTGGTGGGGGTCCTATGATAGGTGACCTCATGCCTGGGGGTGGAATAGCCTGCAATGGTACGGGCTGCAATACAGGTGGAGGTAGAATAGCCAACACTGGTGGAACAACAGGACGTGGATCTGAAGATAGTCCTCCAACTAAGGGCTCTGAGTGATCAGCTGATACGGGGATGAAAGAGTCGGCCATCACTGCTATCTGAAATCATATCACAATATAAGAATCTCGAACCACGACGCGAATCATACTAATACCTATTATACCGTAGCACTCAACCTCTCGACGTTCTATCTTTCTATTCCTTACTTCTAATCCTAACCCTCTACCCATTCCCGTCAATCTAGGCTTGTGTCAGTGACTTATAACCTGTAGCTCTGATATCAAACCTATGACGCCCTCCAAACCCGGGTCAGAAGTTTCGGGTCCAAATACACACACACATCTTACTTATAACCTGCTTATAACAATAATAAAGATAATAATAATATACAGTGACCCTACTTACCAACTACCACGGACCGCAACAGGTTAAAGTATGCACACAAGCCAAACACACACTTATATTATAAACCGTTCAAATCCCAACTATCCAAACTCAGAATTGAGTATTAAACATTATTATAAACTTTTACAAACTTAAATTACTCCAAAAGGTGCCTACTAGATTAACTCGATCTACCTGAACCCCTAGCTCTCGCGCTGGACTGGGGATCCTTGGTACCAACTGGTTCCTTCTTAACTGGAAAAGAACATAAACAACATCGCACAAATGAGCTAACTAGCTCAGCAAGTCACAATGACAAAACTGAGAATAATGATCATCAAGTGAAAATGGTTATGATATCAAGTAAACAATGGATTATGATTTAGAATTGGATATTATATTTTCATTTTAAAAACCAAGGTTAGGCTCCTGATCAGTCACGCACTAACCCCGAGTAAAGCACACAGCACTCTCTAACTACTGGAACCAAGGCACACATTGTCCTAACTTGACCATTATATGGTCTGACCACGAATCTGGTCCACAATTTTATAAAAACCATCCAATTCTAACATAATAACGGGATAAACAATAATTAGTAATAAACAGAATCATTAACAACATTGGACATTCGATAATGAAATGGTTTCAATCTTCATAAGGATCAATATGGCATTTTCAAAGCTTGGATGTTAGGTAATGAAAGAATTGGATAACAAAGGAATCAATGTTTCAGGGTTATAAGGATTTGATCTTTCAAATCATAAGGTACAATGGTTTGAGTATATACGTAATTCGGTTCAGTATTTGGTAATATGTATTTGTGGAGTAGTATCGTATATCTGGGGTTCATATTTGGGTGTGCAACAATCAATGATTTAGAAAGAATAAGGTTTACGGCTCAAGATCAATAACTAGAATCAGGGTTTTGGGTTCAGTGCTTCAAAGCACTTGCAATATAGAACAGGACTATCATTCCACTACAATATATCTTGATAAAGTTCAGAACCCTTGCCTGGTACTAGCTCGCTATACTGCACTCACTTTCAATCACAACTGTCTTACTCCTCGACTATCTGTTTCCCTTTTCTACGCCTTGCCTCTTCTGCTCACATATCACAAGCATCTATCAATATTCAACTCATACGATTCTATTCGACATATACTTCTATCTACCCTTCGTTTCACCCAAATCCGATTAACGGATTGAAAGTTATACTATAAACAAGTAAACATCGAATATATACACCAACAATTAACCAACAAGTCACATATAACACATAACATGTCAAATAATCAATGATATATCATTTATAAAGAAGTTTCAGGTCATAAACAGGCTTTCGGGTATTTAAAATGATTTTAAAACATTTTTCGGAATTAAAACGGGTCGTTGGATCACTTTCGGAGAAGTAAATAGGGTTCGGTTGACCAAATATGGCTTTAAAACAATTTTATAATAATTATCGAGCCTTGAAAACAATTTAAAATAATATTTTAAAGCTCAAAACTATTTTTCGAAACTTTTAAATCATTTTTAAATAATTAAATCTAATTAAATAATTAATTAAAATCAATTAATAATTAATTAAATCAATTAATAAATTAATTTTTGAATTAATTGACCAAATAATCAATTAAATATTAACTGAAATTAATTAACTAATTAATTTAGATTTATTTTTGAATTAAAAATAATTTTTGGAATTAAAATAATAATTTTTAGAATTTTCAGAATTTAAAAATGAATTTTTATAATTAAAATAAATAGAAAATATGATTTTTAAATAATTTATAAACAGGAATCCTATTTTTGTTCTGGAAAGTTCAGGGACTGAACTTCACCATCTTCAAAAGTTAAGGTACTAAACTGCAATTTCTATAGGGGTCGCCGGAAAAACATCGGAGATGGCCGGAGAACACGTTCCCGACATCCTCACCCCACCACAAGCTCCAGATATAATCTACAGAAAACCAGGAATCTATTCATGCAATCAAAACACATCAATAACCCCACACTTGGCAGGAAAATGGCCAAGAATATCTCCAGTTTCCGGCGAGCCGATGAAAACTTCAAAACACAACTCCCTTTGATTCAGACATCCTCTATTAACGAGCTATATACCAATCGATTGCAAATTTCATAAGGAACACAACCCACTATAAATCAACAGCTAATAAACCCTAAATCAAAAAACCCCAAATTTCAATTAAAAATATTCATACGGGTTATAAACCCTAATTTTAAAATTCGAAGATTAAACTCAATTTTGAACATGTTATTGAACTCCAAATCAGACATATGACATATGAAAATCATCAGGAAAACAAGCTCTACAACATGCAATCATCAAATCATTCAAACAATCATCCGAACAAAAATTCATATTTTTAATAAAAATAATTTGAAAATAAACAAATTTCCAGAAAATAAACCTTGATTTCTGCAGGTATATGGTTCGCAGAATCTGATAATACACCTCAAGACCTTTGTTTTGAGTACTCGAGCTTTTCAAACGGACTCCGGTAACACCTCCGATTGTTGGTTTGATTTTCAGAAAGGTTTATGAATATATGAATTTTCTCTGGAAATTTATATATTTACTAGACTGCAAATGATTTTTCGTACGGAATAAAATATGGTAAAGGCTATTTACAATTATGGAAAATTAGTATCCCGTTGGATCATTCCAGATATAAAATGGTAGGTTTATTTATAAAAAAAGATCCAAACGGTACCGGTTTTCGGGATAATTATCCAAATCAGTACAATTTGTACTGCGGTCTTGGTCTCAGCGCCTGGTTACATGTATTACGAGGTGATAATTGTGATAGTTTAATAAAAAGATCCCATTTATCAAAAATACGAGTTTTATTGATTTACCAAAACGAATAATCTATCGAAAATGTTGCGCCGAGACCCGCGCAGGACAAACCGTACGCCGGATCAAAAAAGTCGAAACATGGAAAATGCTCGGAATATTGCAATTAGCTTATGAAGGAGTTTTCGAAAGAGTTTCGGGTTATGAAAACGTAACAATGGATGACGTCGGTTGGTTCCCGATTGTATAAAATAGTTTTTAAATACTCGGAAAAAGATTTTATAAAATCCATATATTTCCTATAAAATCATAAATCAACATAAAAATAATTAGGAAGATATGACAATTATCTATATTTTATTTTGGACATATAAAAATTAAAATACTCAATTAATATTATTTTTAAACATCCAAACACATTTAACACTTAACAAATAATTCACAGAATAGATACTGAACACATATAATAATTATTTATTAGCAAAAATAATTACACGATATATCCCGGATATTACAGCCAGACTAGGCTTAAAGCAATGGTTTCAATAAGGGATAGGTATTAAAATATCAAGAAGAATAGCATCACTGGTTCCAGGTATGATATAGGTATTAAATACAAAGAAAGTGATCATCAGCACAAGGTATAACAGAGTATCAAGCTTTAGGGTAAGGATATGGTTATCAAGCAATCATTAACAATCTTTAAGGAATGACTGGCTTCTAGGCTTCAAGCTGAGGTTACTGAGTATAACTTACACATGGTTCAACATCACAATTACTTTGGTATGCTAGCATAATATGCATTTGATCTACTTCCATAAAAATCTTCAAATGAGGCTAAATTACTTGCAATAGACACTTGAGGGTTCATGGCATTTCTATATAATACGAAGATAGGTTTGAGAACCACTTAGTTCATGTATAACAAGATAAATCAGAATACTCGCATCATATATAGGAACTAGTTATCACACATTTGCAGTGTAAACTAAAAAGCAGGTTGAATCACTTGCCTTGAGAAAGGCTGGACTGGACTAGCAGGTAGGAGCAACTGGAAGCTTTACTCGACCTTTATGGCAAGTTTACCCTTGTCTCGAGATCCTACACAAATAATAATAACCTCATTATAATATATTCTCACCAACTCAACCTATTTGCAAACCGAAATTAAACACAATGGCACTTAGGCCTATATACACGCAATTTATAATCACCTTATAAAAATAATAGTACACATAGCCACATATGCTCACATACCATATTTAAGTACCAAATAATATCACACACACCATATTGCAACACTAGGCTTGGATGATCTCGCTCCACAACTTAAGTCACTTGATTGCTAAACTAGACAAAATCTCCAAATTTTGGCTTCCTAACTCGAAGTGCCTTTACTAAACCATCCAATTCCTATTGACCCTAACTTGGGCCTTTCACTCTACTGGCTTTAGGCTATCTTGCAACTATAGTGGTGAACCTAGGCCTCACTCATAAGTGCTCTAAAACTATGTGGTAAGTGAAGGTGCTAATTATGGTAAATTTGAGAATGACATCTAAGGTTTCTTGGGTGAATTTGACACTCTTACACTTCAAGTTTACCTCCAAAACTTCTACACTAGACTCTTCTGATCATAAGGCACCTCCCAAATTTGATGTGGCTCAAGGGCCTGGCTTGGGCCTCCCTAGGCCTAAGCTTAAAGTCCATGGTTCCCCTGTTTTTCTGTGCAGAAAAGGTCCTGACTTGAACTAACTTGTGACACATTATTCTAACTCAAATCCTATGAACTATGGCTGGAAAAACTCCTCTGACACTCCCTCTAACTAAGGCCCAATAAGGCCTAATGAGGGCCTACCTATGACATGGTCAAAACTCACTCTAAACCTCAGGGTACCAAACTGATTTTCTGCAGAAACTAATACTCTCCTTTCATCAAGGTTCTTTCTTAACAAACCCAACCAACAACAACCAAAAACCCAAACCAATCCTTAACTAAGGTGATCTACTGAACTAATTCTCTTACACTCAAAATATGCTTAGTGGAGATCATCCTTACCTAAGGTACAACATAGCAAAATAAAAGTAATCACATTACACAAATTACAAGTCATCAAGTTTTCAAGGACAACAACTTTTACCTTCTTTATAAATATAAACGAATTAACATCACATATTAAGGAGCACAAATCTTAACTAATATATTAACTTAACTGAAATTAAAGTTTACTAACAAAAATATCAATCCAAATGATCAAGAACTTCCAAAATTCAAGAGTGGTTTACATGCATGCATGCCTTCGAATCTTACAAGCCAAAACAACATGATTTCCAAATAAATTTTCATCATAATTCAACATGCAAGCCTAACATGGATTATAACTAAATGACCACCTAGCATGCAAAGGTTTTTACCCAGCTTTTACTACAAATTTCATGTTATCATCACAAAAACACATAAAAAATGAAACAAGGTAACAAAACACCATCCATTCGGCTGCTATCAAGTCATGGCCGAATGGATTAGGGTGAAAACAACATTTGCATAAGTGTAACACACTCATGTCTATCCATTCTCAACCCTATGATACTATAACTCATGGTGAAAGCCTTGGATTCACAAGAATCAAGGATGTTCACTTTGAGTTTAACAAAAACACCACCATGCAAGGTCAAAAAATAAGTTTTTCACTATAAACTTTTGAGATATATAAGAACAACATGTAGGAAGTAAGATTACTTGATTGTAGGATGATTGTTTGAGTGAAGAAATGAAGAAAGGAAGGGAATGGGGCCTCGGCTATGGAATGGCCGAGACGGAGGGGGAAAAGTCGAGAGGGAGGGATGAGGAGAAAGGGGAGGGTAAAGTGGTGGGGTGGAATGGAGTGATCATCACTCTTTGGTTTGTTTTTATGTCCTTGACTTGACTAAAATGTGAGTGGATTTAGGAAATTACAAGAGTAACACTCTAGCTAAAGTTAGGCCATTTTGCATGCAAGGTCAAGGAGGTAATTTGGCTAACAAAATGTGAGTTAGTGAGGTTGGAAATGTCTTCTTAGCCCTTTAATTGATTGGAAGAGTGATTTGCATGCAAGGGTTTCCATGTAATTTGCTAATTATTAAACAACTAATTTTCAAAGATTTACTTTTATAAAATAAAATAAAAGTTCAAAAATTATAAAATTTATACCATAAAATAACTTGGATTTTTAGAAATTTTATGAGATCACTTTTGAAATTTGTGAGTGAAATAATTTTTAAAAGATAATTTTCCAAGGTATAGAATATTCTTTATAAATCAAAAATAAGGGCAATTAATAAAACTCTTGCTTTGAAAAAAAAATTATATACTACATAAAGCAATTTATAATGCAGAAGTTTCCATTCATACAAACGTACAATCATTATGCATATTTATAATCGACTCTAATATGATACAGAGTTCACAAATAATATTACACAGAATGTCGGTCGTAACAGAAATAGTCTCTTCCTTTCTGCATCACTGACATTCATTGACTCACTAGCAATGGTGTCCACCCTTATCACTATTGTACCTGCATTTCTCTCATAATCTCTTATTTGTTGCATCAAGGGCTCCCCTTGGCTTCCCACCCTTACACCCTCACCTTCACCATCTAAGGCGGGACTCCCCTCACTCACTCTTGCCAGACCTGAAATAATGGTCTGCATTGGTTCACTCATTTTCTCTCCTTTTTCCTGGGAGCAACCCAGCCTCTCACTCAATTCACTCCCTGCCCTCAGTCCTAAGAGTGATTGCACTACTACTAAGTCATCTGCACTTGTGATAATTATAGGAATTTGAAGTTGTGGAAAGACTCCCGACGGATGAGCAATATCCATTGGGATAGTAGTTTGGCTAGCCGACGGATGACTGCTGTTAGGCACATCCGTCGGGATACAATCACTACTCAAATGATGAATAATATCCACCGGGATAGAAGAAATGAATGAGTTTGAAGTGGAGACTATTGTAGACTCTGTGCATACTGATGAAAATTTGGGCACAAATGTCTCAATAGACTCAGAAAGAATTGGCAAGTGAGCCAATAAATCATCTAAAAGATGATGCTCACTTGCTTGGATTTTTGGCTTCTCCAATAGAGTTAAAGATGGAGAATTTGGAAGTGATGTATTAATCATGTCTACATCCAGTAAGTGTGAGGGTGAATTGGGTGTTTCAGGTGCTTCTATTATTAGAGATTTTGGCTGTGACTCCATATTTATTGGAGCCACATCAATCTGACTTTGAGATGGTACAGTGACTGGGTATTTAGCTCCGGTTTGTACTGTGTGTGTTCCCTATACATCCCCAAGGGTTTTAGATCTTTTCTTTCTAGCATAAGTCTGTGGTGAATCTGTGTCCCTAACCCTCTTGACCTGTTCTCCTGGTTGGGAGCTTGTTTCAATAGTAACATTCTTTTGGGAGGATGAAACTAGAATTGAGCTAATATCCTTATTAATAACCATAATTTATTGGGAAACTATGGTGTGGCTAGGCTTAGGTACACTAATCTCACCAGCCTTATCCTTAGGGTTTCTTTGATTTTCATCCTGTCCCTCACCTTTCCCACTCTCCTTCACACTCCCTCTTTGTGTTTAGAAGTTTTTACAATTGATTTCTTTTGAAAGAAACCAGAGGGGGCTTTCTTAGCTTTGTATTTTGAAATTGTTATTTTGGTAGCTTGGGTAGGCATCTGTTGGGTCACTGACACAGATGCCATAGCTACACTTGAAAGCAAAGAAATGTGTGAGGTTGGAAGAGTGGAGACAGTGGTGCTTACCTCACTTACCTGAGGTCCCCCATGATTGGAAAGTAAAAGAGGGGCACCTCTTTGTGGTGACTTTCCCTGTTGAGATCAGCAATGACTCTCCTTTCTTGAACCCAACAATTTAGTTTGTTGGTTGGGTTCTCAACATCAATGTTCTCAATAAGAAGGTTAGCAAGCATCATAAAGAATCTAGCATAATAGACACTTTAAACTCTTTTCTTAAGTTCTCCTAACTTATAACCTAACTCAAACATGATCATGTCACTGAAATTAAAGAATTTATCAGTAACTAGCATATAAACCATGTTAAGCATAGAAATGTTAACAAAATCAAAATTGCTTATTTTACCAGAAAATACTTTGGTAACTACATCACACACATAACTCCATTCTTTTCTAAGACCAAGCCTCCTAATTTCACTCAACTCAGAGATGGGGAGAGAATAGCCAATAGAATTAAGCATGTTAACTATCCCAGTATCTGTGTGTGGAACAGTAGTAGTGTTATCCAGAATTTTAAAGCATGCTTTGATAATGTCATTATTAATGCAAAAATGCTTACTTTTAAGAGTGAAAGTTATGGTCTTGTCAGTAGAGTTGTACACGGGAGTTGTCCATATCTCCTCCACAACTTCACAGTGGATTGTGGGTGATTCCAACATAGCATAACTGAGTTTACAGCTCTTCACAAAGTCCATCATCTTGTAAAAGTCTCCAGACTATGGAATCTCCTTGTTCACAAGAGCTACAAAGTTGTTCTTTTCATAGATAAATCCAGATTAAGACATGATTTTGACTACTGGTGCCATTGTTAGAGAATGAGAAATTTGCAGAGAGAATATTTTTTTTGGAGAAGAAAGGAAGTTAGAGCAATTCAATTGAGAATGATAAAAGAGTGGAATAAAAATGAATTGTTCTTTTATACTATCTCAGAAATAAACTGTCAAAAATAATAAAGTGAAATAAAGTAACCAATCAAAATAGCCCAAAATTGTCGTTTAAAAATGAATAAACTGTAAAAATTCTGTGACTTATCCGTCGTGTTATACTTACAAACTGTAAGTATACCCGATGGATAATGTTCAGAGATTTAACGGTTAAGATTGACACAATTCGACGGATGAGAATAAAACAATTATCCGTCGGTTTATAAAATAATTCAGAAAAGTAATTGATTTTTTTATTAACAAATAATATTCCGACGGATGATCAAACTCGATGGATAATGAGCATCCGTCGGGATGTAAATTTTGACTTACCAAAATTTTATCCAAAACAGAAAAATCAATTAAGTTTCTGGCTGCATTGTAACTTGCAAAAATATCTGAAATAATTCAAGAATAATTAAGCATACCTCACTGACTTACCAACCTTGAAAAGGTGGATTCATCAAGTGGCTTGGTGAATATATCTGCAAGCTGGTTTTCACTTAGAACAAAATGAAGTTTCACAATACCATTCATCACATGTTCCCTAATGAAGTGGTACTTGATGTCTATGTGCTTTGTTCTTGAATGTTGTACTGGATTTTCAGTGATGCCAATTGCACTTGTGTTATCACATAAAATGGGAATTCTATCCACTTGTAGACCATAATCCAACAACTGGTTTTTCATCCATAAAATATGTGCACAGCTACTACCAGCATCAATATATTCAGCTTCAGCTGTAGAAGTAGAAACTGAATTTTGCATTTTACTGAACCAGGACACAAGCTTGTTCTCTAAAAATTGACAGGTTCCTGTTATACTTTTTCTGTCTATTTTACAACCTGCATAATCTGCATCTGAATAATCAGTTAGATCAAAACCAGAATCTCTAGGGTACCAAATGCCAAATTTTGGTGTTCCCTTGAGATATCTGAAAATTCTCTTAATAGCTACTAAGTGAGATTCTCTAGGATCAACCTGAAATCTAGCACAAAGATAAGTAGAAAACATTATATCTGGCCTACTAGCTGTTAAGTACAGAAGTGAGCCAACCATGCCCCTATAGATTGAAATATCCACAGACTTTTCAATAGTGTTTAATTCAAGCTTAGTTGCAGTGGCCATGTGTAACACCCCCAAATCCGGGGTCGGGGATCCGGGTCGTCACGAGTTCCATTTCCCTTAATAACACCCAATCTTAATAAACAATCAACTACTCTGTACTGTGACCCCACAATAAACACACACACCACAAGTTATAGTCTCAGAGATGAATATCCAAAAATAACACGAGTCATTTTATTCCAAAATTCTATGCCATTACACCTTAAAAGGGTTTCTGAATAGATTTACATTTCTTTGCCATTATTACATTTAATAAAGATACATAAGTCTGGTACATCAAAAGTTGAAATCCTAGCCTATTGGTAGTTCCTACCTCAGCTACATCGACATCAACGCCTATAGGAAAAAGCGGAACGTTTCCTATCCGCTCGCGAATTGGGAGCTTGGTCCTGTTCATCTTTTCTATTTGTTGTTGTGTGATGAAAGAAGAAAGCAAGGGTGAGCAACAAGCCCACCAAAATAATATGTATAATGATTAACAATATATGAGCATTCTCATAGTACTCATGAAAGTCTTGGTCAAGAAGAAATGAACCAAGTTGATATCTTAACGCGTCCAAGTCGCAAAATATTCAGTATATGTACATATATACTTTTCACAATCTTTGAAATCCTCTGACATGTATAATATACACAGAGTTCCAGTTTATAACTGTATAAAAATATCGTTGCAAGGTGATCTCATATATCCAACCTTGTCTCAACGTTTTTCTGAAAATCTTTGTCTTGCATAAGATAATCATTAACTAGATATAAGTTTAAAAGATGAAGTTACATGTAACACCCCCAGATCCGGGGTCGGGGATCCGGGTCGTCACGGTCTTTCTTTCCACAATATCACTTCACTTAATTAATAATAATAACCTTATGCTGTGACCCCACACTAACACACACCACAACCCGTTATAGTCTCAGAGATGAAATTGAAATAAGTACAAGTCTTTGAATCCACCATTTAAGAATTATTACAACCCAAAATGGTTACTTGATAAATTTACAGTTAATTGCCATTATCTGCCACAAGTTATAATTATACATAATTTGATTCTCAAAAGTAGATGGTCTGAACTACATTAGATCTACCTCTGCTGCTATAGCAGCTACAACATCATCGGGAAGACGCGGGACGCTTCCCACGCGCTTGCGCTGGGTCTGTTGGAGTCTGGCCATCTCTCCTAACTGTTGTTGTGTGATGAAGAAATAAAGCAAGAGTGAGCCTTACAGCTCGCAAGATAATACATAGTGATAACAATAATATAAGTATCTAAATGGATACTTACTAGAATCTTTATCATGCGTAAGATAATTACTTACTAGATATAAGTAAAAACAAGGAATGAAGTTACCAATACTTCACTACACTTATATCATTTATAAAGCTACTTGAACTACCACCGTTCAAAGTATTATAAGCTTTTAAAAAAAAACAAACATCCCATAGATGAGACCACAAGTTAAGACTTGAATAGATTCAATCTTTGAAATATTATTGAATGAAATAAAGTTACGAGATACTTTATTTAGTCCCGATATATATATATCCACATATATATCTCTTAAACATTTCCTGGAACCTCTGCTATGTAAAGTATGAACAGAGTTTGAAACATCCAATGAATTTTGGAAAGGAAAAGAATTTTGGCATAAACCAGATATCTTGCTGATCAGTCAAAGATACCAATAAGTAACCTTTTCTACTGTAGATGGATGAATTCCTCACCGGTCATCACCCTGGCCGCATTAGGACCTCGCGCTAGACCGTTACCCGGCCACTCACGCGTTGATGGACTGCCACCCAGCCACTTACACATTCATAGACCGTACCCCGGCCTGTCGCTTATGCCGACTCAATCAGATGGACTTACTTCCCGAACATTGGGCAAGTAATCAAATTGTTTTCTCAAAACAGCAACCATGTTGCGAATATAAAATACACCACAGAGCCGGATCCCCAAGATTTTGAGCGAATATTCAAGTCTCCTTCGAAAGGAAGATCTTAAATCGGAAAACGAGTTTTGGGATCCGCTCTAACTTTTAAAATCATTTTGAAGACTCGAAAACATTTTTAAGAATGTTTGGAGTAAAGCTGATTTAATGAAATAAATTAGTCCCGATATATTAGAAAATATCTGAATATTATTATTTAAATAATATTCCCATAAAGAATAATCTTTATAAAAATAATTGAAGTAGAAGTATTAAAACTTATACTAGAAACGAGTATTAAATAACCAAAGATACACTTATATGAAAGTATTATCTTTATTTGAATAATCGAAAATAAGTTTGATTATTGACACCTTATTCTTTAATAAAATAAAGAATATATTTCAGTAATAAGCGGAGTCATAATACCTCGAATGAATATTATAAATAATATTCACTAAATAAAATAAAGGAGTCATACATCCTCAAATGAATATTCAAATAATATTCAATTAATAAAATAAAAGGAGTCATAAGCCCTCGAATGAATATTCAAGATAATATTCATTAATAAAATAAAGTTATCGAATAAACCTTATTCGATTAATAGTTTTGAAAACTATAACCATATATATATATATAAATATATATATATATAAAATCTACTCGGGATCCTCGACTCCCGGTTTTAGAAAATGTTTTCACCTTTGGGTCCGTATACTAAGGGTATACGCAAATACCGCTTATCTCTAGCATAGGTATTATGCAACGAATAAACATTTGAACCAACAGATATATAAATCAAGAATACGAAACAGGCATGCATATGTACCATATCACATGCTACAATATATCGCAAGAATTTGCTAATAACAAATATGCATTTATCACAAGATCATGCATATATACATATACATCACAACAACAGTATAACGGGTAGAAAACTTGCCTGAGGGACTTGGGGTGATAAAAGGCTCGGGACGAGTCTGGTAACCTATAAATAACAAGTAAGTTGGAATTAAACCAAAATCACTTGTAAATCTATACTTTAACTAACTTAGACTCTAACGCTTGTTTTGCGCTCACTGATTCGCTTAACTCACTCGGGTACCCTCGGCTCCACCATTTTTAATAATATAACCTTTACGAGTTTTAAAGTGATTCCTTCGCGAGTGTCTTACCAACTGCCTAACACACTTACCATAAATGTTTCATACATTAATTAAACTTTATTGGTCTTTAACCTATGTTTCAAAGTAAGGCGAGGGGAAAAGTTTCGTTCGCGAAACGCCTTTACTTGAAACGGTCGTTTCTCCTAAACCGTGCATCGGAATCGAACGAACTACATATCAAAACGAAGCTCGTAACATGAGCTATCTATACATGGAAATGGTCATAATCTAGCAGGGGGTTCTCGGGTCCTAATGTTATGCACAAAAACAGTCTAAAGAAAATCGGATGTTACGACGGCTATGTTTACGCGATTTCCAATATTTTAAACCATTCAAAACCATTCCAAATCAACCTCAAATCCAACATACAACCAACATCCATCCTTATCACATCATAACAACCCCAACCAATTCAATTTAATCATTCATACTTATGCCTAAGCTTAACTTTAATCATACTTAAGTTCTTTTAATCAAAACCACAACATTTACCATTCCATTTCACTACCATTTCAAATCCCAAACTCTAATCACAACAACAAGCTACAATATCATCCTACTAATCAAAATCATCTTATAATATATAGGAATCTAGGGTTTGGAGATGGTATACCTTCCTTGAAGTGGTGGGAGGAGCTAGGAAGCCTTAAGAAGCTTTGAGAAGTCTTAGGAATGCTTGGATCTTCAAGGAAAACAAGAAAAACTTCAAGTTAAAAACTTGAAAACACTATTCATAGTCTTCTTCTTTGATTAAATGAAGAAGATTGAGAAGGAATTAATGGCTTAAACTCATGATATAGCCCTAACTAAGCATGAAGATGATTAGGGAATTTACTCACCAATTTAGGAAGCTTGGATCTTGAATTTTTGAAATTTTCTTGCCTTATGAATAGTGAAAAGCCGAGAGCAAAGATGAACAAGGCCTTGGTTTCTTTTTGATTTTGATCAAGAATGAATTTGCTTGGCTTGGTTGATTTGTTTTTGTGTTTGATTTAGTCAATTACCTTCTTTCCCTTGAATTTGTGTGGTTACAAAGCCACCACACCTCCTTCCTTCCCATGTCATGCTTGTGTCATGTGGTGATGTCATCTTTCCCTCCTTGTCCCCTTTCTATTGGTTGGATGACATCATTCCCACTAATCCCTTTGATTAACTTCCTAATCGTTTGCCTAATGACCGCTGATCTGTTATACGGTTCGCTTAACTTTCGTTCTCGTTTATCGTTTGAAGGATCATACCCGGGATCTTATTACTTAGGTTCCCTTAACCTTTCTCAATACATTATATTCCTTTTTATGATCCTCTATTATAATCCTTTAATTTAAATCCTTTTTATCCTATTACCTTATACTCAATTCTCTCCGTATCTTGTGGATTTCCGGGAAAAACCAAAGTGTTCGGAATTGGATTCTGACGATCTTTACATACACTTATATACTACATAGAGTACTAATAATATCCCAGAATATCCATAACAGAACCCCTGCATAGTGTGGCATGAAAAGTTTTCTCATTCAGCTAAAACACTATTCACAAGGGTTACAAAAAGTTGAAAATTTTGGGGTTATTACATTACAGGATACTCCAATATACTTATATCTTTTCCGAATACTACTTGAACTACCACCGTTCAAGTTATAATTAGTTTCAAAAGTTCATCACACTGATGAGACTACAAGATAAGACTTGAATAGATTCAATTTTTGAAATATCATTATAAATAATGAAGTTACGAGATACTTCATTAAGTCCTGATATAAATATACACACCTATATATATATACATTTCATACATTCCTTGAAAACCTCTGTTATGAAAATTATAAACAGAGTTGCAATATCCAATGAATTTGGAAAGGAGAAAACCTTGACATAAACCTGATATCTTGCTGATCAGGCAAATATACCAATAAGTAACATTTTCTACTAGTAGATGGACGAATTCCCCACTGGTCATCACCCTGGCCGCAATAGGACCTTATGCTGGACTGCCACTCAGCCACTTACGCATTTGATGGACTCCCACTGAGCCACTTACACTTTCATGGACGCCCACTGAGCCCATGTTGCTTATGCATTTGATGGACCCGGCCTCTTACGCGTTGATGGACTGCCACCCAGCCACTTACACTTTGATAGACCGTACCCCGGCCTGTCGCTTATGCCGACTCAATTAGATGGACTTACTTCCCGAACGTTGGGCAAGTAATCAAATTGTTTTCTGAAAACAGCAACCACGTTGTGAATATAAAATACACCACATAGCCGGATCCCCCAGGTTTTGAGCGAGTATTTAAATCCCCTTCGAAAGAAAGATCTTAAATTTGAAAATGAGTTTTGGGATCCGCCCTAACTTTTAAAAATCATTTTGAAGACTCGAAAATATTTTTTAAGAATGTTTGGAGTAATGCTGATTTAATAAAATAAATCAGTCCCAATATATTAGAAAATATCTGAATATTATTTAAATAATATTCCCATAAAGAATAATCTTTATAAAAATAATTGAAGTAGAAGTTTTAAAACTCATACTTGAAATGAATATTAATAACCAAAGATATACTTATACGAAAGTATGATCTTTATTTGAATAATCGAAAATAAGTTTGATTATCGAAATATTATTCTTTAATAAAATAAAGAATATTATTTAGTAAATAAGCGGAGTCATAAGTCCTCAAATGAATATTCAAAATAATATTCATTAAATAAAATAAGCGGAGTCATAAGTCCTCGAATGAATATTCCAAATAATATTCATTAAATAAAATAAGCGGAGTCATAAGTCCTCGAATGAATATTCCAAATAATATTCATTAAATAAAATAAGCGGAGTCATAAGTCCTCGAATGAATATTCCAAATAATATTCATTGATAAAATAAATGGAGTCATAAGCCCTCGAATGAATATTCAAAATAATATTCATTAATAAAATAAACGGAGTCATAAGCCCTCGAATGAATATTCAAAATAATATTCATTAAATAATATAAGGTTATCGAATAAACCTTATTCGATTAATAGTTTTGAAAACTATATCAATATATATATAACTATATATATATATCATATACTCGGGAACATCTACTCCCGGTTTAAGAAAAATGTTCACCTTTGGGTCCCCTATACTAAGGGTATACGCAACTACTGCTTATCTCTAGCATAGGTATTATGCAACTAATAAGCATTTGAACCAACAGATATATATCAAGATTACGAAACAGATATGCATATATATATATATCATATCACATGCTCCAATATATCGCAAGACTTTTCTAATAACAATCATGCACTTATCACAAGATAATGCATATACATATATACATCACAACAACAATATAACGGGTAGAAAACTTACCTGAGTGCTCCTAGATAGACTTAAGCTTAGAGTGAGTCTGATAACCTATGAACAACAACATAAGTCAGAATTAAACCCCGGTCGCTTAAGAACCTAGACTTAAACCATTTAGAGTCCTACGCTCGCTTTCGCGCTTAATGATTTACTTAAGTCGCTCTAGTACCCTCGGCTCCACCATTTTTAATAAATTAACCATTAAGGGTTTTAAAGCGATTCTTTCGTGAGTACCTTACCAACTGCCTAATACACTTTACATAAATGTTTCATAGCCCAATTAGTCATTTAAGGTCCTTAACCAAGGTTTCAAAGTAAGGCGAGGGGTAATGGTTCGGTCTTGAAATGCCGTTACTTAAAACGGTCGTTTCTCCTAAACCGTACATCGGATTCAAACGAACCACATATCAAAACGAAGCTCGTAACATGAACTATCTAATCATGGAAATGGTAAAAACCTCACAGGGAGTTCTCGGATCCTGATGTTAAGAGCAAAAACAGTCTAAAATAAATCGGACATTACGACGGCTATATTTACGCGATTTCCCCAATTTTTACCATTCCAAATCATATCAATCCAACTACCAATCAACAACAACTCAAGATACACATCAATGCTACTGATTTCAGTCATAATAAGCTCAAGGATCTCAATCCAATCATATATGATAAAATCTCCAAATTCAACTAAACTACTTAACAATTAAGCTCGAATCATGCTTATCATTCAAATTACTACTCCTCCATCCAAACCATCTCTAAACTTCAACATTCAAACTTATTACTAAAGGGTGTGAAGATTTATACCTTTCTTGGAGGGTGGAAAGTTACTAGGAAGCCTTATGGATCCTCCTACAAGCTTGATCTTTCCAAAGAAATCAAGAACACAAAGTTAGGCTTTAAAGTTTCTAAAAGTCCGATTGAAAGAACTGTAAAAATGAGGGTCTTACTATTCTTATTTGGACAAGACTTGTGAACAAGAGTTGTAGGACATCTCAATACCTTTCCAACGAGTTATAGAACACAACATTTGAGTGAGTATTGAAGGAGATATGGCAGTTTGAAGTTGCTGTGTTTATTTTGGCCGAGAGCTTGATGAAGAAAATGGAAGAGCTTTTGTGTTTTTTGTGATTTGTTTTGATTTGTCTTGGTTGTTTTTGTTTTGTTTTTGGTTAATTATCTTTCTAACCTTGAACTTTATGTGGTTTTAAATCAACCACATCTCCTTCCCCTTATGTCATGCTTATGTCATGCTTATGATGTCATCATCCCTTACTTGCCCTCTTCTTATTGGTTGGATGACCTCATCATCCCTAACCTCCTTGATTACCTTCCTAATTGTTTGCCTAATGACCGCTGACCTGTTATACGGTTCGCTTAACTTTCGTTCTCGTTTCTCGTTTGAGGGATCATACCCGGGATCTTATTACCTGGGTTTCCTTAACCTTTCTCAATACATTATAATCCTTTTATGATCCTCTCTTATAATCCTTTATTTTAAATCCTTTTTATCATGTTACCTTATACTCAATTCTTTCTGTATCTAGTGGATTTCCGGAAAAAATCAAAGTGTTCGGATTTGGATTCTGACGATCTTTACATACACTTATATCCCATATAAAGTACTAATAAGATCTCAGAAGATCAATAAAAGAACCCCTACATAGTGTGGCTTGAAAAGTTTTCTCATTCAGCATAATCTGCAAAAACACTATTCATAAGGGTTACAAAAAAATTCAAAATTTTGGGGTTATTACAGTCTCCCCTCCTTAAAAGGATTCCGTCCCGGAATCAGATAGAAAATGAATAGGGATACTCTCTTAGCATTGCACTTTCTAACTCTCACTTAATTTTCCCTCATTGGGGTTCTACCATCAATCTCTGACTAGTTTGATAACCCTTACTGGTTGCTCCATATAGGTCAAGTCTGGTTGCATGTCTATGTGCTCATATGCCCCTATTTATCTGGCATCCGAATTACACTACCTTAATATTGATACGTGGAACACGTTATGAACTTACTACATGTTCGGGGGTAGGGCTAGCTCATATGCTAACTTCCCAATACGTCTTACTATATCCAAGGGTCCAACAATTCGTGGGCCTAGCTTTCCTTTCTTTCCGAACCTCATCCATCTTTTCCAAGGGAATACCTATAACAGCACTAGGTCCCCTACTTCCTATTCCTTGTCCTTTCGTGTCAAATCAACATATTTATCATGTCCATCTTGGGCTACTACCAGCCGTCCTCTGATTAGATCTATCATATCCTTGGTCCTTTGGACCACTGCTGGTCCGAGCATCTTGCGCTCTACAACTTCATCCTAACATAAGGGAGATCAACATTTTCTTCCCTCAAAGATCTCATAAGACGACATCTCGATACCTGACATATGATCTATTATCGTGAGAAAACTCAATCCGCGTTAAGTGATCATTCCAAATTCTTTCAAGTCTATTGCACAGACTCTCATTATAGCTTTTAGCATTAGAGCTTTTGCTTCTCAATGCCCATTCTTTTCTAATTCGTAATCGCTACTCCCTTCCGTTCCTAATATTATACTGGTTACATTTTTGCTCGTTAGCGTTCTATAACCTTTTAATAAATACGTCAACCTTAGTATCACAAACGTGTTTCCATTCCGAATACAACCATAACTTTACTACTCCTTTTTCAGCTGCTTCTATCTTTGGAAGCTTGATCAATCATATAGAAGTAAAGGAATTTGTTGAGAGATCACTATGATCATGAACACTTGTTATATCACATAGTTAGTACAGAAGGTGGCCAGCCTTTAGTACTTGACAAACAATTAAACAATAGATGGTATCCTACTAGGCTTCTATCACACAGATAGATAGTCATTCGGCAATACCTCCCCTTCTGGAAGGGTTGTTCTTCTCAGCTTACATGAAATGAAAAGAAGAGAAAAGAACGAACTGAAGAGAATTGTATATTCGTAAAAAAAAAATTATTGCCATAAAATATCTGGCTTGGAATCTACCTCTGAACTATAGAGGTTTGTCATAGGAGAACAAAACATATATGTATTTATATCAACATCAAGTATTATAGCATCGTATTTCACATGCCTAAATATTTTTGCTATTCTGTCCATCATTCTATGGACCCATGCTCTTCCTCGAGCTTATACACAATCACCTTTGAAACTCCCTCGATATCGAAAATCGAATCTGGGATCTCATTCTAGACATCATCGTTACTAGAATTCTATGCTTGCACCGCAACCTTCCTCATATAGTAATACGACTCTCTTTTCATAAGAGGGAATAAATATTCAATAGGTAGATACTCTACTTAATTAGTCTATCAATGATAACTTATACACTACCACGACCCGATTAGTGGTACTCAATCTCAACATCCATTCCAATACAACTCTCACGGTTGTAATCAGCTCATTACTCGCAGAATCATTGTTGCATTACTATGGTCCACTACTGACCTACTGTCGTCATTCACGTTCCATGAAATCTTAATATCTAACCATACGGAGTCCATACATATCGTATCAAATCCTTCTAAGGAGGTAACATAATCACCATTCCTGATTAATGAAGAACACTCCTGATCCTGACATACATACATGACATGAAGCAGATAAAATTGCAGAAGAGTTTTACTCAAAGCAACGATAGCAGGTTAATACCATTCTTAATCATATGCCTTCGATAGAAGACTTAACTCAAAGGTTCGTTTAGTCCTTTTGAAACATGGTCCAGGCTCATTCTCAAGATAGTACCTTCTAAGATAGATAGCCCGCTCATGGCGATTACACAAATTAAACCTTTACCAAACTACTATTATGGTTGGGTATTGCACAGTCATCAGAAGGAATGTCAATCTTTCAAACCATAATACAACCTTTACGACTTCAACCATTATCACTGTATTTCTCTGGCACGAGCGCCTGTAATTGTCCTCTTACACTTAAAGTGTCGGCCACCTCTTTGGCCTTTCTTGATAGTAATATTTCCTTACAATCAATGTCATCTTAACCACTTTCACTAATTCTCTACCTCATTTCCCATCACCGCTTGTGTGAAGATGTTTTCCTTAAAATCTGATGAGTAAAAAAAAATTATCACCATTTTTTTGTTTTTTTTCCATAAGTTATTGCCTCAGTCTTTAGAGGTTAATCACTGTCACGACTGACTCTCAATCATACTTAGAACATCTTTTATCTTAGGTCCTAATTGCCCTGAACAATTTCGACCTTTACGGGTTCGATCCATACTTTCTCGTGGTTTAACACGTGCCCCACTTGGCATCATTATAATTACGTCATATTTCCTTTATCAACATTTTTACTCTTGAGAATTTTGAATATTACCTTTCTCCTTGTAAAACCTCTAAGGTTATCCTTGAATCGTTCCTCCTGTATTCCCTAGATACAGGGCATATCAAGATACCATTTATTAATACCAGAATCATTGTTTATATACTTCTGAAAAAATTTCTCCACTGATTCTTAAAGGTTGTTATTACCTTAATCCTTTCCAATTCATACTGTCAAAACTCATACTATCCCTATTAAGGGTGAAATGCCAACCTTTATGCATTCCCCTAGGATTCGTTTTAAGTTACCGATGTTTTATCTTTAATGCCACCTTTAAAAAGGTACATGCATCCTTCCATGGATAAATCAAGTCATATATCCCTGATAAGGGTGTCTTATTCAATCATTCCCACCTCGATATTATATGCCTAATTTCACAATAACATCTGTATTCAAAATGAGGTCAATCAATATGGCCTCCAAAAGATAACTACGGTTATCTACTTTTCTTGCTTGATTTGGTAACGATAACAAGGATGTCTGGAAGATATTGGTCGTGTTCAACGTGAACTTCTTCTTAATAATTCCGTATTTACTTTTGTTGTTTATCTCAACAGTCATCTCAATGTTGGGATATCTCTCATACCTGGCGTCTCCCTTTCTGGGTATCGAGCCACCGATCTTACACTTCAAATTCTTGAAGGTCACTTCCTTCATCCAATTTTCCTAATTTCTTACTTTCTTGTCTCCTCAGTCTATCCGCGTCTTATTGTTTATCCTTCGAACTATCTCAATGTTTCCTCGAATTCTCCCAACTTAAAGGGGGTACAATATATGTATCTCTTATGCCTTCAACCATCAATTTTAACTCATGGTGAATCACCCTCATCCTGACGATTATATACTTTTATATTTCTATTGCTACGAGTCTTTAGGGTTTCCTCATACCCAACTCCCTTATCATTCCTCAAACTCTATTGCCTTTATATTCCATTCCACTTCAGTTTCTTTTTATTTTCCTTTCTCTTATCATTATTTCATGAACCAACACAACATAAGCATTGATTTCAAACATCCCGTCATTCTGGATTCGTGCCCTCAGAACGAATCTTGACAACTTTTACAACTTAGATTCATAATTCATCATACTCTTCTGCCTTTGTTCTGGCTCTAAAGCTTCTACACTATCTCCATAACCTTGGGAAGTACTTTCCTGAAAACAATTGATTGAACTTTAATCAGTTTATTATAATCTCTTACTCCGTGCCTTCCTTGGCCTTTCACTAGCGGGTGGTCTCTCTCTTAGGAGGGTAAGTGACAAAAACACTCTTTTGTGATTTGTCAATCATTTAGAATCTCAAATGATTCCTGTATTTCCTTTAGCCAGGCTCTTGCCTCGACTGGGTCAGCTTGTTCCTTGGAACTCTGAGAGCTTAGCGACTTAAAGAACCTGAAAGAATTTCTCACCGCATTGTTTCCTCAGGGTGGTGGTTGGGGATAATAGTATAAGTTCTGTTTAGGTAGGTCCATGAATTGCCCAATAGGAGTACCATCCTAATTCCCCCTATCTTGTTCAACTTCTGTTTTCTCAGTATGAAATATTCCAACCTTCTCCCATAATCGGGGTTATCTTATACGTTAAAAATCCTTGTTTTCCACTTCATTATGTTATGGGTTCCTTCTATCTTGATGTCGACCTCCCTGACTATCACGTTCAGGGTTTGCTCTAAATCTTATTCCTCAAACTAGCTTTCATCTAAGATTTCATCTTTAAGCTCTTGAACATTTGGAACCCAAATTCTGTAGGAATACCTCATTATTCCCTTATCATCTTTCTCGGTATTAATCTCTTATCTATTTGTTGGCTCTCTGCATTCATTCATCACTTTTTCTGGCATAATATGTTCTTTTCCAATAATTCGGGCTGTATTGCAATCTCAAACAGCTTTTCGGTACCGGCTCCGATTACCTTCATATCTATTTCCATTTTCTCAAAATCTCTTATCAACTTTCCCAAAGACATTATCATCTTGAGTCTCTCCTTTACACTAAGGGCATTAGTCACCATTTTGGCTTTCCCTGGATGATAAAGAATCTCATAATCGTAATCCTTGATTAGCTCTAATCACCTCCTCTGGCGCATATTGAGCTCTTCCTGCGTGAAAATGCACTAGAGCACTTATGGCTTGTGTAAATCTCCCACTTCTCTCCATACAAGTTGTTAGGAATATATGTGCATTAGTTTGATGATATGTTTAACAAAACACTTAAGTAGAAGTTTAGTGTTTGCAGCCTCAACGGATAAGACCACCTTGGCTATCCGTTGATGGTGCAGCTTTACTTAGAAATAAGTCTAGTGTTGTAGCACATTTCAGTCTCTGTATTTAAGATATAATTCTTAGAAGTTGAGAGAAAATATAAGTCATGTTGACTACTAGAAGATATGCAAATAGGAAGGCCAATTGTAAATATTTCATGCCTTGTAATTTTGTACAAATGAAGTGGTATCAACGGATGTCTTAAAGACCTTCAACGGATGAGAAATAAAGCTTCAACGGATGTCTCTAAAGCTTCAACGGATAGAGCTTCAACTGCTAACACATCAACGGATAAAGCCATCAACGGATGAAGGCTTCAACGGATGTTCTGTTAAATAGCAGTTGATAAGTGGTAGTTGTAACAGCAGACAGAGGCACATGGGTTGACAGAGATAACTGAAATGTGGAAGCCTAATTTCAGGAACATCAGAAAAAGCAGCCGTTCTACTCTAGTACAAAGAGGCAATAGTCAACAAAGTACTTGAGTGATATGGAGAAGAAACAAGTGGAGAACTTATTTTATTATTGTATTTTTATCTTTGTCTTCACTTGTACACTTGGTGATATATAAACCAAGTAGCAGCTAGTAATTAGATAAGAATTTTTCCAGTGCTGTTTAGAAAAATCTTGAGAGAAAAATTATCTAGTTTGTACTAGGATGCAGCTGTGATCAACATCTTGAATCACAGATTTTCTAAAATACCATCTCTGGTGGAACAATAATCCACCAGAAAAGTTTTTAAGGTCTGTTGTGTTCTTTACATTAGTGCTTGAATATATATCTGTCTGTATTAGCTTAAAGCAATTCACACACCTGTTTATCTTGAACACAAAGCCTTTAAAACTGCTCAAAACTTGAAAAAGTTTTGAGATTTACATTCAACCCCCCTTCTGTAAATCTCATTGTTAGTCCACTAGGAATAACAATTGGTATCAGAGCAAGCTCTTGACACACAAAGAGTTTAAAGGTCTTGGAATCTAACAAAGATGAGTAAGAAGGATATTAGAGTAAAAATCCCAGTTCTTGACAAAGACAGTTATCACCATTGGAAGGTGAAAATGCACCTTCATCTACTCTCCCAAGATGAAGGTTATGTAAACTGCATTGAGAATGGTCCTCATATTCCCCACAAAGTAGCCACAGTTGCTACGGCCACAATTGCTGTTGGTCAATCCATTCCAAAACCTATAGCAGAATGGACAATGGAAGACACAGAAGAAGTCGACAAGGATAAGAAGGCTATTAACATTTTGTTTAATGGTCTTGACAAGGATATGTTTGATAATGTGATAAATTGCACAACTGCCAAAGAGGTTTGGGACAGAGTTCAGCTACTGTGTGAAGGTACAGAACAAGTAAAAGAAAACAAAATGCAGCTTCTCATTCAACAGTATGAGTATTTTCATTTTGAAGAAAATGAATCTTTAAATGACACATTCAATAGATTCCAAAAGCTGTTGAATGGACTGAAGCTGTATGGTAGAGTGTACCAGGTGAAGGATTCAAATCTTAAATTTTTAAGATCCTTGCCAAAGGAATGGAAACCCATGACTGTCTCCTTGAGAAACTCTCAAGATTATAAGGACTTCACTCTTGAAAGATTATATGGAATCTTGAAGACTTATGAACTAGAGCTGGAACAGGATGAGGTATTGGAGAAGGGAAGAAAGAAAGGAGGTTCAGTTGCCTTGATAGCTGAAAATGAGAAAGAATGCAGACAAGAAACTGTGAGATCTACATCAAACTCCAAAGATGGCACAAGTAAATCAGAATCAAGCAAGGGTAAGGAGCAAGTTGCTGAAAATGAAGACAACTCCAGCCAAGATGACTCTGATGGTATTGATGAGCATCTTGCATTTCTGTCCAGGAGATTTGCAAAGATGAAATTTAGGAAAAACACTAGAGCCACTAAACCTCATAAGAACATGGTGGACAAATCCAAGTTCAAGTGTTTCAATTGTGGTATAAGTGGACACTTTGCAAGTGAGTGCAGAAAGCCAACTTCTGAAAAGAAGAAATTTGACAAAGTAGATTACAAAAAGAAATATTTTGATATGCTCAAGCAAAAGGAGAGGGCTTTCATTACTCAAGAAAAAGACTGGGCAGCTGATGGAGAAGAAGAGCATGAAGATGTGGAATATGTCAACTTGGCTCTCATGGCTGATTCTGAGGAAAATGAAGTTAGTTCATCAAGCAACCAGGTAATCACTACTGATTTAACACAGCTTACTAAAGAAGAGTGCAATGATGTTTTTAATGACATGTCTACTGAATTGTATCATTTGCGTGTGTCTCTTAAATCTCTTACTAAAGAAAATAGTAGGATTAAAGAGAACAATCTGTTTTTAAGTAATAGAAATGCTGTGTTAGAAGATAAGTTGATTGACCTAGAGAAAACTAAGCTACATTGTATATCTGTTGAAAATGAACTAGCTGAATCTGTCAAGAAAGTAGAAATACTTTCCAATCAATTAGAGAGAGAGCAAGAGGTGATTAAAGCCTGGAAGACATCTAGGGATGTTAGTGCTCAAATTTCCAAGGTCCAAGGAATTGAATCATTCTGTGAGACTGCCTGGGATAAAAACAAAAAGAAACTGGAATTAATTGATGGGCTGTCAACGGATGTGGAATCAACGGATGATGAAAGTTATCCGTTGAAGGAAGAAAAGGAGCATCCGTTGAAGGTTCCTCAATTAAAACAGGAAGATGTTTCTAAAAGTGAAAATCTAAAGAAACTCAACAAAAAGTTTGGTTCAACTTCCAAGAACTTTGTCAAAGAAGAAGCAAGCACATCCAAAGATTTCAGTAAGGTGAATATAGGACACATGACCTTAGAACAGTTAAAGAATAGGCTCAAAGTGGTTGAGGATAAAAAGGAAACTGAAAGGAAATCTAATAGAAATGGGAAGGTAGGGGTTAACAAACATAACAATTACACACCTGATAAGTATGCTCCTAGAAAAAGCTGTGTGCATTGTAGTAGTGTTAATCATCTATCTGCTAATTGCAAATCTATTAAGAAAACTCCCATACATGTGCCCTCTTCCATGCCTAATATGTCTGCATCACCTCTGCATGCTATGCCTGTTATGTCTCAACAGAATCCTTATGCACATTTTGCAAACATGCCATATTTTAACAATCCTTATCTTGCTGCATTTAGTATGCCTTAAATGCCATACAATATGCCAATATGGAATAACATGCTTGCACAATCCATGCCTTATCAAATTCCAAATGTGCTAAATGATTCTGTGACTAACCCTACACCTCAACCAACTACATCTAAGATCAAGGTTGACTCAAAGTTACCTAAGTCTAAAGATGCAGGAGGAATGAAGTCTGGGAGAAAGGCTAACAAGAATGGACCCAAGGAAACTTGGGTACCAAAATCAACTTGATTGATTTTATGGTGTGCAGGGAAAAAGAAGAAATCTATGGTACTTGGACAGTGGCTGTTCAAGACACATGACAGGAGATTTCTCCCTGCTCACTGAGTTTAAGGAGAGAGCTGGCCCTAGCATAACCTTTGGAGATGACAGCAAAGGGTTTACTATGGGATATGGCTTGATTTCAACAGGGAATGTCATCATTGATGAAGTTGCATTAGTTGATGGTCTCAAGCACAACTTACTGAGCATCAGTCAACTATGTGATAGAGGGAATACAATTTCCTTCAATTCAGAAGTCTGTGTTGTCACCAGTAAGAAAGACAACAAAGTGATTCTAACTGGAGTTAGAAAAGGAAATGTGTACTTAGCTGACTTCAACTCTACAGATGCAGAATCTATTACTTGTCTCTTTAGCAAAGCAAGTCCAGTTGAAAGTTGGCTATGGCACAAGAAGCTATCCCATTTAAATTTCAAGACAATGAAAGATCTAGTCAAAAAGGACTTAGTCAGAGGAATTTCTCTTGTTGAATTCTCAAGAGATGGTTTGTGTGATGCTTGTCAGAAAGGCAAACAAAGGAAAGCATCATTCAAAAAGAAGCTTGAAACAACAATTGATGAACCATTACAGCTACTACATATGGATTTGTTTGGACCAGTCAATATATTGTCAATTGCAAGAAAAAGATATTGCTTAGTGATTGTAGATGATTTCTCAAAGTTTTCATGGGTCTATTTTCTTGGATCAAAGGATGAAGCAAGTGAAATCATTATCAATCACATCAGGCAAGTCAATAATCATCCTGACTTGAAGGTTAGGAATATCAGGAGTGACAATGGAACTGAGTTCAAGAATTTGTCAATAAGGTTGTTCTGTGAAGAAAATGGAATCATGCATGAGTTCTCAGCTCCAAGAACACCTCAGCAAAATAGGGTAGTTGAAAGAAAGAAGAGATCTTTGATTGAGGCTGCCAGAACAATGCTTGAAGAATCAAAGTTACCCACATACTTCTGGGTTGAAGCTGTTAATTGTGCCTGCTACACTCAGAATATTTCTTTGATCAATCAAGCTAAAGGCATGACTCCTTATCAGTTGTTCAAGAGAAGAAAACCAACTCTAAACTTTCTTCATGTCTTTGGATGTAAATGCTTTATACTGAGGAATCAATCTGACCATAAAGGAAAGTTTGATGCAAAGGCTGATGAAGGAATATTTGTTGGTTACTCAGCTGGAAAATCTTATAGGGTCTACAATCTAAGAACCAATATTGTTATGGAATCTGTGCATGTTGTGTTTGATGATAAAAAGATTGATGGACTAACAGATGAGGGACACCATGAGAGACTCAAATTTGACAACATTGAGATATATTGTGATGATAGTGAAGAGGAGATTGATGGAGATGACACTTCAAAAGGGATTCAAAATGTGCCCTTGGATAATGCATAAAATTCTGCATCCGTTGATAGAGGCAATGCAGTATCCGTTGAAAGACATAGTGCATCATCCGTTGAAGTACAAATGAAGCATCCGTTGATCATAGTTCATCAACGGATAATCGATTTACATCATCAGTTGATAGAACTCCAAATTCCCTGCAAAGAACCAACAACTCAGGGGGAGTTTCAACTAATCAACACTCTGTCTCACATCATGACAATACTGAGGCCACCTCATCTAGAGCAAATCTTCCACCTCAAAGGAAATGGGCCAAGAATCATCCCTTTGAACTGATCATTGGTGATGCATCATCTAAAGTGCAAACAAGAAAAGCTACTCAAGATGAATGTCTGTATAGTAGTTTTCTATCTCAGGAGGAACCTAAGAAAGTGGAAGAAGCTTTATTGGATCCAGATTGGATATTAGCTATGCAGGAAGAGCTGAACCAATTTGAGAGAAATAAAGTTTGGAAGCTGGTACCCAAACCAAAGAACAAGAGTCCTATTGACACAAAATGGGTATTCAGAAACAAGATGGATGAAAATGGCATTGTCATAAGGAATAAAGCCAGATTGGTTGCTAAAGGCTATTCTCAACAAGAGGGAATAGATTTTGATGAAACATATGCTCCTGTTGCAAGACTTGAAGCCATCAGAATTTTTCTAGCCTATGCAGCCCATGCCAATTTCAAAGTCTATCAAATGGATGTCAAGAGTGCATTTCTAAATGGGAAATTGGAGGAAGAAGTCTATGTAAGTCAACCTCCAAGGTTTGAAGATCCAAATTTTCCAGACTATGTGTATTATCTGTTGAAAGCACTCTATGGACTGAAGCAAGCACCTAGAGCCTGGTATGAAACCCTATCAAAATTCCTTTTGGAGAATCACTTCACTAGAGCAACTGTTGATAAAACTCTCTTCTTTAGGAATGTTAATGGCTCTAGTATACTTGTTCAAATTTATGTAGATGACATAATATTTGGTTCTAAAGATAATAAACTTTGCAAGAAGTTTGCTAAGCTAATGCAAAGTAAGTATGAAATGAGCCTGATGGGAGAACTAACCTATTTTCTTGGTTTACAAGTTAAACAAGTTAGTGATGGAATTTTCATTAGTCAAACTAAATATATTCATGATCTTCTAAAAAGGTTTGACTTAATGGAATGTTCATCTGCAAAAACTCCCATGGCCACTGCCACCAAACTTGAGTTAAATAAGACTGAAAGGTCTGTGGACATTACAAGTTATAGAGGCATGGTTGGTTCACTTTTATATTTAACTGCCAGTAGACCAGATATAATGTTTGCTACATGTCTGTGTGCTAGATTTCAAGCTGATCCTAGGGAGTCTCACTTAATTGCTATCAAGAGGATGTTCAGATATCTCAAGGGTACACCAAATTTAGGTATTTGGTATCCTAGAGAATCTGGCTTTGATCTAATTGGTTATTCAGATGCAGACTATGCAGGTTGCAAAATAGACAGGAAAAGTACAACAGGCTCCTGCCAATTCCTGGGAAACAAGCTTGTATCATGGTTTAGCAAAAAGCAAAATTCAGTCTCTACTTCTACAGCTGAGGCTGAATACATTGCTGTTGGAAGTTGCTGCTCTCAAGTGTTATGGATGAGGAATCAACTCCTTGATTATGGACTTCATGTTGATAGAATTCCTATCTTTTGTGACAACACAAGTGCCATAGCCATAACAGAGAATCTTGTGCAGCACTCAAGGACCAAGCACATTGATATCAAGTACCACTTCATCAGAGAGCATGTCATGAATGGTACAGTGGAACTACATTTTGTTCCAAGTGAACAACAAATTGCAGACATATTTACCAAGCCACTTGATGAATCAACATTCACAAGTTTGGTAAGTGAGCTAGGTATGCTTAATTACTCATAAAATTTATGTCCTAATTGCAATTTGAATTGAAGCCTGAAATGTATTAGTTGCTAGAACAAATTTGACTTTTTAACACAGATTATTCCATCAACGGGTATTTCCTATCCGTTGAAAGTCAAAATTGTTCCATCAACGGATGTTCATTATCCGTTGAAAGACATATACATTTCTGGAATTTTTATCCGTCAACGGATAAAACTGACGTACCTTTCAACGGATGACAGTTTACTTTATTCGTTGAAATGTCACATCAGTCGATTCAGGTGTTTTACAGCCGTTGATTCTATTTTCTTAACCGTTGATACTCATACATACAGCTGTATGTATTTGTTTTAAAGGTAGTTTTTAGAATACTTACAGTTTATTCTTAAACGGCTGAAATTTACTAACATATATTTATTGTTTAATCTTTTATTTATACCTTTTAATTTGAGAAAGTATATAAGCCCTTCTGATTTTTCATTTTTACTTTACGCTTTCTTGAAATTTCAAAGCTTTTACCATTTTCTCTCTGCAAATCCTTCAAGTTATTCTCTGCAACTTCTACTTACAACAATGACACCAGTAGTAAAAATTATGTCTCAATCTGGGTTCATCTATGAGAAGAACAATTTCATAGCTTTGGTAGCAAAGAATGAAGCCCACTCAGATTATCATAAAATGATGGACTTCATCAAAAACTGTAAACTTAGCTATGCAATGCTGGAAGCCCCAACGATTTACTGTGAAGTAGTTGAGGAGATTTGGACAACTGCTGAGTTCAACTCCATAGATATGACCATCTCTTTCACTCTCAAAGGTAAAAATCACTGTGTTAACTGTGATGATTTACTAGCATGTTTTAAATTGCCTGAGAACAATGCCATGACACCACACACTGATAATGATGTATCCAGCATGTTAGATTCTATAGGTTATTCTCTTAACTCTGCTAGTTTAGGGAGTATTAAAAGAAAAGGCCTTAGGAAAGAATGGAGTTTTCTTGGGGATGCCTTTATCAAGGTTTTCTCTGGGAAAATTAGTAATTTTGATGCCATAACTTCATCTCTTGTTAATATGCTCTATATGCTTGTTTCTGATAGGTATTTTAACTTTAGCAATTATGTTATGCTAGAATTGGGTACTAGATTAGGTAACAAAGCTAATAGACCTAATAACATCTATTATGCTAGATTCTTTATGTTATTGGCTAACCATGTTGCTAAAGGTTTGGTCATAACCAATGAGAATAATAAACTCAAGTGCTGGGCACAAGAGAAAAGAGTTCTTGCAGATTTATTGAGAATGGATCTCAACAGCAGTGTACCATTGGTATATTTACCAATCATGGATGCACCTCAGGTAAATGAGGTAATTGTTTCTACAACTCCTACTTCTTCCAACCCCTCTATGTCTTTATCTTCTAGTGTGCCCATGGAATCTGTGACAATGCCCCAACAGATTCCTACCAAGGTCACCAAAACTAAAATTTCAAAATCAAAGACAAAGAAAACCACCTCTGTTGTTTCTCAAAAGACAACAGTTGTAACACCTACCCTTAACCCTGAGGGGAGTGAACAGGGTGTGAGTGGTGAGGGGAGGAGTGAACATCAAAGAAACCCCCAGGATAAGGAAGGAGAGATAAGTGCTTCCCAAGCTGGCCAAGCCACAGTTTCTCAAAAAGCTGTGGTGGTTGAAAAGGTCTCTAGCATATCCCTAGCTGCATCCTCCCAAAAGGATGTAACTATTGAAAATAGTTCCCAACCAGGAACACAGAACAAACGAGGGAGGGACACTGAAGCCAAACACTCGCCAACAAAAGCTTTTATTAGAAGAAAGAGGGCTAGAACCCAATCTTCTACACAGGGTGCACACACTGCACAGATACATCCATCTGTATCTATGCCTTCTCAAACTCAGTTTGATGTGGCTCCAACAAATGTGGAGTCACAGCCCCATTCTCTCACAATTCACACACATCAATCACCACACACTTCATCACCATCTCTGGATGTGGATATGTTATTCCCATCAATTCCTGATTCTCCCTCTTTACAACTCAGGGAGGAGCCCCACTCAAATACAGGTGATCATCATCTTTTAGATGATTTGTTGGATCACCCGCAAATTCTTTCAGATGTAATTGAAGGATCTGTGTCACCAAAACTCAAATCAATCCATACAGATTCAACAGTTATATCACTTTCAATTTCTACTTCTTTTCCTTCTTCAACGGATATCACTCATCCGTTGACAAGTGGTTGTTCTTCAACGGATAAGCTTAACAGCAGTTATCCGTTGATACCATCAGTGTCACCTTCAACGGCTATTTCATATCCGTTGATAGTCTCTACACACACAACTGAAACAATTCCAAGTGTAGAAGACATGATTACTGTACAATCACTTTTAGGACTAAGGGAAGGGAGTGACAATTTGAGTGAGAGGCTGGGTTGCACCCAGGCAAAAGGAGAGATTGAGAGCTCAAATATGCATGCTATTTCTTCCAGCATGGCAAAATTAAGTGAGAGGAGTACCACCTTAGTAGGTGAAGGTGAGGAAGTGAGGAGTGTGAGCCAGGGGGAGCCCCTGATGCAAGAATATAGAGAAAAAGAGAGAAAGGCAGGTACAGCAGATATAAGGGTGGATCCAGCCATTGCTAGTGAGTCAATGATTGTGGATGATGCTGAAAAGGAAAGACAATTTCAGCAACATTACAAAGCTGTAATTGATAACATTTCCTTGGATGCTGACACTTTTACTCATCCTGTGTCAGCCTATCAGTTGTTGGCTGCTCAGGGCAATGAGGAGGCAGAAAAGACACTACATCTAGTACATACAACAGAATCTCTTCAAAGGGATAAAGCTGCTATTAATAAGATGCCTTCTACAGCTGGTGAGTCATCTGAGGAATTTGGAGTAAATTCTGATGATGATGACTCCGTTTCTTTTGATGGAAGCATGAACTTAGGGGGAGATGAAGGCCTTAGTTCTATTCCAAATTTACCTGAATGGGTCTTGACAAAGGAGTCTACATCAGGGCAATTCAATGTCTCCTTAGTCAAACAAATCAGTACTATCCAACAAGCCATTCAGAAAACTTCACATGCTGGTACCAAGGCAATCCTTACAGCTCACCTAGACTCACTGCATCTCATGAAGTTGCAGCAAGTAAGACAGAATCTGAGTATGGATGAACTCAAGAAGGATATTGCTGACTTGAAATCCTACAATTCTGAAAAATTGGATTCAGTCATGCCCTATGGTACAATGAAGGACTTATTGTTGAGATTGAAAAAGGATTCAAATACTGAAAAGAGGCTGGCTAAGTTAGAAGACAGAGTCCAAGTTATTGAAAATTCTGTGGCCAACATTCTTCACAACCAACAATCTCAAACAAGTCTACTTATGCAGCTGGCAAAGGCACAAGGCTTGACCCCTCTCCTTGATGATAACAAAAAGGGGGAGAGAAAAAGGGAAGGGGAAGGAGAGCCATCTACAAAAATCCAGATATCTAAAGTGCTAGTTCCTGCCATCACTACTTCTCCAATTATGCAAATCAAAGGAAAGCCTGATGGAATTGACCTAATCCAGCTAGCAGCAGCTGAAATTCAAGTGAAAGAGCAAAGGAGGAGAATTGATGAAAGGGTGCAACAAGTGTTTGGCTCAACACAAGATAAATCAATATCTGTGAAACATAGCACAAAGGTTGAACCAATCATTATGGAGCACAAGCCTGAAAGGAGGAATAAGGTTGGAGAGACTTCTTTCAAGAATCTAAAACCTATGGTTCTCAAGCCTAACACTAGATCCAGCAAGGACTCCACAAAGAACCCCCTAGACTTTGCTCAGATGAAAGAAGTGGACTTTCCTCTTCCAAAGCCTGATGAAGACAAAGTTTTGGGTTCTAACATCATAAAGTACAAGGAGACCAAGGACATAGTTGAAAGAATGAAAATGGCCATTATCTTTAGAGAGGGAAAGAGTATCTGTGTGATGCAAGGACATCCCAAATTTCCAAAGGCCAAGAGGGAAGAAACCAAAAGGTTGAAGAAAGAAGCTGAAAAACTCAAGGCTGACAAAAGAGCACAAGCAAAGCTTGAACAACAGCTAAAGTCAAGTCAAGTTGAAGAAGAGAAAGGAATTGAAGTCAGGGGTGAAGACAAGATTGCAAACCTAGATGAGGTTTTTGGGAGTATATTTGGTGAGAGTATGGAGGAAAGAGAGGAATGGCAGAAGGGAAACAGAAGAAAGGCCAAGGCACATAGAAGGAGTGAAGATAACACTGAAGAAACTAAATCAATATCTAAACCACTACCTTCCATACCTGAACCTTGTGTTGCTGATCCCACTATAAACATCCATGGTGAACTAATCATCCCAAAAGAGGAACCTATTGATTGGGACACCATCAAATTGCCTACCTTTTTAACCACTCTTCCACTACCAAAGAAACAGAAAAGAAAATCCAAATCTACACCTCCCCTAACCTCTAAGAAATTCACTCAAAATCAAAAACCTAAGCCTAAGCCACCCATTTCTAAAGATGATTATGTTCACATCTGTGACATAAAAGAAATTTCAGACATTGAACTCTATCTGGATGAGCTGGAGGATGTAAGGGGAATAGCTGCCTACAGACAGCTACCAGAGAGATTGGTGTTCAGATACAAAGGAGCTGGGGAAAGAACATGGCCTCTCTACAGGATTCTGAATGAAGGCTACTCTACCTTGATCAGAGTCTTTTCAGCCATATAAAAGGATTCTGGCTTTACCAGGACTGCCAAGACTAAAATTCTCAACAAGATTGCCAACATAAGGAAAACTTGGAGGGAGCCCAATGCTTTGCCCAGAACTTTACTTATTCAAGAAAGGGGAATTACAATCCACAAATCACCTCATTGGTTGATGGAATTTAGAGATGATAAAGGAGTCAGAAGATTTTTCAGACTTGAAGACCAACTCAAGATTGCCAGCAATGAAACTCTCAAGGAAATGCAATCTAAGTTGGATATCAGTGATGAAGATGAAGCTGAATTCTACAGACAACTCCAACTCCAAATTGAGGAAAATGACAAAGGGCTAGGAAAGAAAACAAGGGAACAAAGAAGAAAAAGATGATTTGCTCAGACTAGAGGAGCACCCTTGGAAATTCTGTAAATCTTCAATTGCCTCCTAGTAGATACACTTTTACAGCACTTTTAAATTTCTACTTAGTTTCAATTCATATATTTGTTAAGTGTTTTGTTATCATCAAGTTAACCCTGAATTTATGTCTACAATTCTTATAGACATAAATAGGGGGAGATTGTTAGGAATATATGTGCAATAGTTTGATGATATGTTTAACAAAACACTTAAGTAGAAGTTTAGTGTTTGCAGCCTCAACGGATAAGACCACCTTGGCTATCCGTTGATGGTGCAGCTTTACTTAGAAATAAGTCTAGTGTTGTAGCACATTTCAGTCTCTGTATTTAAGATATAATTCTTAGAAGTTGAGAGAAAATATAAGTCATGTTGACTACTAGAAGATATGCAAATAGGAAGGCCAATTGTAAATATTTCATGCCTTGTAATTTTGTATAAATGAAGTGGTATCAACGGATGTCTTAAAGACCTTCAACGGATGAGAAACAAAGCTTCAACGGATGTCTCTAAAGCTTCAACGGATAGAGCTTCAACTGCTAACACATCAATAGATAAAGCCATCAACGGATGAAGGCTTCAACGGATGTTCTGTTAAATAGCAGTTGATAAGTGGTAGTTGTAACAGCAGACAGAGGCACATGGGTTGACAGAGATAACTAAAATATGGAAGCCTAATTTCAGGAACATCAGAAAAAGCAGCCGTTCTACTCTAGTACAAAGAGGCAATAGTCAACAAAGTACTTGAGTGATATGGAGAAGAAACAAGTGGAGAACTTATTTTATTATTGTATTTTTATCTTTGTCTTCACTTGTACACTTGGTGATATATAAACCAAGTAACAGGTAGTAATTAGAAAAGAATTTTTCCAGTGCTGTTTAGAAAAATCTTGAGAGAAAAATTATCTAGTTTGTACTAGGATGCAGTTGTGATCAACATCTTGAATCACAGATTTTCTGAAATACCATCTCTGGTGGAACAATAATCCACCAGAAAAGTTTTTAAGGTCTGTTGTGTTCTTTACATTAGTGCTTGAATATATATCTGTCTGTATTAGCTTAAAGCAATTCACACACTTGTTTATCTTGAACACAAAGCCTTTAAAACTGCTCAAAACTTGAAAAAGTTTTGAGATTTACATTCAACCCCCCTTCTGTAAATCTCATTGTTAGTCCACTAGGAATAACACAAGTAGTGCCTCCAATCTTTAGGGCAAAACTATTGCCTCGAGCCCAAGCTCATGGGTGGGGATATCGAATTTTATATTCCCTTAGATGTCTTGACGCGTACGCGATTACCTTGCTGTGCTGTATAAGAAGCACCTTAATTCCTTATGCGAAGCGTCAATACAAATCACAAAATCTCCTTTTTCCATCCGGCAATGCCAACATAGGGGCCATCACCAATCTTTGCTTCAGTTCTTGAAAGCTATTCTCACGTTTTTCTGTCCATTCAAACTTCTCAGCCTTACGAGTAAGCCGCTTTAAAGGGGCTACTATCTTTACAAACTTGAACGAACCTCCGGTAGTGACCGACCAATCCTACCTCTGGTAGTCGACCTAACCATGGTCATCAATTTATCAGTGGTCCTTTATTCATTCTTGTCAGGATCCTCCATGGGATCCTCCTCAGCAACTATCCCTTCTAGGACAACATCCTCAACCGCTACATCCTCAATATGAACGTCATCCGATCCCGCGTTAGGACGCTCTATCGGATCCATAATCTGATCTCCAATAAGTAATAAAATATCATCGCGTTGTTGCTCCTCAACCTCAGGGTTCGGAGTCCCGCTACCATATACGATAACGAACTACGCTTCTATCACGATATTTATAAGGGTTCCCATAAGGGTTTTTAACTGTCAGTACTATGTTAGGTAGCCCGACTATGAACTTGGCAAGAGTTCTTATTATCTTAGTGAACTTATTATCTTAACGTCACATCATCTCTGAGGTTTATAACGCTTCGCTCTGATACCATTTCTGTAACACCCCCAAATCCGGGGTCAGGGATCCGGGTCGTCACGAGTTCCATTTCCCTTAATAACATCCAATCTTAATAAACAATCAACTACTCTGTACTGTGACCCCACAATAAATACACACACCACAAGTTATAGTCTCAGAGATGAATATCCAAAAATAACACGAGTCATTTTATTCCAAAATTCTATGACATTACACCTTAAAAGGGTTTCTGAATAAATTTACATTTCTTTGCCATTATTACATTTAATAAAGATACATAAGTCTGGTACATCAAAAGTTGAAATCCTAGCCTATTGGTAGTCCTACCTCAGCTACATCGACATCAACGCCTATAGGAAACTGCAGAACGTTTCTTATCCGCTCGCGAATTGGGAGCTTGGTCCTGTTCATCTTTTCTATCTGCTGTTGTGTGATGAAAGAAGAAAGCAAGGGTGAGCAACAAGCCCATCAAAATAATATGTATAATGATTAACAATATATGAGCATTCTCATAGTACTCATGAAAGTCTTAATCAAGAAGAAATGAACCAAGCTGATATCTTAACGCGACCAAGTCGCAAAATATTCAGTATATGTACATATATACTTTTCACAATCTTTGAAATCATATGACATGTATAATATACACAGAGTTCCAGTTTATAACTGTATAAAAATATCGTTGCAAGGTGATCTCATATATCCAACCTTGTCTCAACGTTTTTCTGAAAATCTTTGTCACGCATAAGATAATCATTAACTAGATATAAGTTTAAAAGATGAAGTTACATGATACTCCAATATACTTATATCTTTTCCGAATACTACTTGAACTACCGCAGTTCAAGTTATATTTAGTTTCAAAAGTTCATCACACTGATGAGACTACAAGATAAGACTTGAATAGATTCAATCTTTGAAATATTATTATAAATAATGAAGTTACGAGATACTTCATTAAGTCCTGATATATATATACACACCTATATATATATACATTTCATACACTCCTTGAAAACCTCTGTTATGAAAATTATAAACAGAGTTGCAATATCCAATGAAATTGGAAGGGAGAAAACCTTGGCATAAACCTGATATCTTGCTGATCAGGCAAAGATACCAATAAGTAACCTTTTCTACTAGTAGATGGATGAATCCCCAACCGGTTATCACCCTGGCCACCTAAGGACCTTGTGCTGGACCGCCACCCGGCCTCTTACGCATTGATGGACTGCCACCTAGCCACTTACACTTTGATAGACCGTACCCCGGCTTGTCGCTTATGCCGACTCAATTAGATGGACTTACTTCCCGAATGTTGGGCAAGTAATCAAATTGTTTTCTCAAAACAGCAACCACGTTGCGAATGTAAAATACACCACAGAGCCGGATCCCCCAGGTTTTGAGCGAGTATTTAAATCCCCTTCGAAAGGAAGATCTTAAATTTGAAAATGAGTTTTGGGATCCGCCCTAACTTTTAAAAATCATATTAAAGACTCGAAAACATTTTTTAAGAATTTTTGGAGTAATGCTGATTTAATAAAATAAACCAGTCCCAATATATTAGAAAATATCTGAATATTATTATTTAAATAATATTCCCATAAAGAATAATCTTTATAAAAATAATTGAAGTAGAAGTTTTAAAACTCATACTTGAAATGAATATTAATAACCAAAGATATACTTATACGAAAGTATGATCTTTATTTGAATAATCGAAAATAAGTTTGATTATCGAAACATTATTCTTTAATAAGATAAAGAATATTAGTTAGTAAATAAGTAGAGTCATAAGTCCTCGAATGAATATTCAAAATAATATTCATTAAATAAAATAAGCGGAGTCATAAGTCCTCGAATGAATATTCCAAATAATATTCATTAAATAAAATAAGCGGAGTCATAAGTCCTCGAATGAATATTCCAAATAATATTCATTAAATAAAATAAGCGGAGTCATAAGTCCTCGAATGAATATTCCAAATAATATTCATTAATAAAATAAACGGAGTCATAAGCCCTCGAATGAATATTCAAAATAATATTCATTAATAAAATAAACGGAGTCATAAGCCCTCGAATGAATATTCAAAATAATATTCATTAAATAATATAAGGTTATCGAATAAACCTTATTCGATTAATAGTTTTGAAAACTATATCAATATATATATATATAACTATATATATATATCATATACTCGGGAACATCTACTCCCGGTTTTAGAAAAGGGTTCACCTTTGGGTCCCCTATCCTCAGGGTATACGCAACTACTGCTTATCTCTAGCATAGGTATTATGCAACTAATAAGCATTTGAACCAACAGATATATATCAAGATTACGAAACATACATGCATATATATATATATATATCATATCACATGCTCCAATATATCGCAAGATTTTGCTAATAACAATCATGCACTTATCACAAGATAATGCATATACATATATACATCACAACAACAGTATAACGGGTAGAAAACTTGCCTGAGTGCTCCCGGATAGACTTAAGCTTAGAGTGGGTCCGATAACCTATGAACAACAACATAAATCGGAATTAAACCCCGGTCGCTTAAGAAACTAGACTTAAACCATTTAGAGTCCTACGCTCGCTTTCGCGCTTAATGATTTACTTAAGTCGCTCGAGTACCTTCGGCTCCACCATTTTTAATAAATTACCCATTAAGGGTTTTAAGGCGATTCTTTCGCGAGTACCTTACCAACTGCCTAATCCACTTTACATAAATGTTTCATACCCCAATTAGTCATTTAAGGTCCTTAACCAAGGTTTCAAAGTAAGGCGAGGGGTAATGGTTCGGTCGCGAAACGCCGTTACTTTAAACGGTCATTTCTCCTAAACCGTACATCGGATTCGAACGAACCACATATCAAAACGAAGCTCGTAACATGAACTATCTAATCATGGCAATGGTAAAAACCTAACAGGGAGTTCTCGGGTCCTGATGTTAAGAGCAAAAACAGTCTAAAATAAATCGGACATTACGACGGCTATTCCAAATCATATCAATCCAACTACCAATCAACAACAACTCAAGATACACATCAATTCTACTTATTTCAGTCATAATAAGCTCAAGGATCTCAATCCAATCATATATTATAACATCTCCAAATTTAACTAAACTACTTAACAATTAAGCTCGAATCATGCTTATCATTCAAATTACTACTCCTCCATCCAAACCATCTCCAAACTTCAACATTCAAACTTATTACTAAAGGGTATGAAGATTTATACCTTTCTTGGAGGGTGGAAAGTTACTAGGAAGCCTTATGGAGCCTCCTACAAGCTTGATCTTTCCAAAGAAATCAAGAACACAAAGTTAGGCTTTAAAGTTTGTAAAAGTCCGATTGAAAGAACTGTAAAAATGAGGGTCTTACCATACTTATTTGGATGAGACTTGTGAACAAGAGTTGTAGGCCATCTCAATACCTTTCCAACGAGCTATAGGACACAACATTTAAGTGAGTATTGAAGGAGATATGGCAGTTTGAAGTTGCTGTGTTTATTTTGGCCGAGAGCTTGATGAAGAAAAGGGAAGAGCTTTTGTGTTTTTTGTGATTTGTTTTGATTTGCCTTGGTTGTTTTTGTTTTGTTTTTGGTTAATTATCTTTCTAACCTTGAACTTTATGTGGTTTTAAATCAACCACATCTCCTTCCTCTTATGTCATGCTTATGTCATGCTTATGTCATGCTTATGTCATGCTTATGATGTCATCATCCCTTACTTGCCCTCTTCTTATTGGTTGGATGACCTCATCATCCCTAACCTCCTTGATTAACTTCCTAATTGTTTGCCTAATGACCGCTGATCTGTTATACGGTTCGCTTAACTTTCGTTTCTCGTTTGAGGGATCATACCCGGGATCTTATTACCTGGGTTTCCTTAATCTTTCTCAATACATTATAATCCTTTTATGATCCTCTCTTATAATCCTTTATTTTAAATCCTTTTTATCCTGTTACCTTATACTCAATTCTTTCTGTATCTAGTGGATTTCCGGGAAAAATCAAAGTGTTCGGATTTGGATTCTGACGATCTTTACATACACTTATATCCCATATAAAGTACTAATAAGATCTCAGAAGATCAATAAAAGAACCCCTACATAGTGTGGCATGAAAAGTTTTCTCATTCAGCATAATCAGCAAAAACACTATTCATAAGGGTTACAAAAAAATTCAAAATTTTGGGGTTATTACACCATGGGAGTTTTTGCAGATGTGCAATCCATTAGATCAAACTTCTTTAAAAGATCATGAATATATTTAGTTTGACTAATTAATATTCCATCACCAACTTGCTTAACTTGTAGACCAAGAAATTAAGTTAGTTCTCCCATCATGCTCATTTCATACTTACTTTACATCTATTTGGCAAACTTTTTGCAAAAATTTTCATCCGTAGAGCCAAATATAATATCATATACATAGATTTAAACAAGTATACTAGATCCATAAACATTTCTAAAGAATAAAGTTTTACCAACAGTACCTCTTGTGAATTGATTTTCCAAAAGAAACTTTGATAAAGTGTTATACCAGGCTCTAGGTGCTTGCTTCAGCCCATAAAGTGCTTTCAAGATATAGTAGACATATTCTGGAAAATTTGGATCTTCAAAGCCAGGAGGTTGAATGACATAGACTTCCTCCTCCAAATCCCCATTTAGAAAGGCACTTTTGACATCCATTTGATAGACCTTGAAATTGGCATGAGCTGCATAGGCTAAGAAAATTCTTATGGCTTCAACTCTTGCAACAGGAGCAAAAGTTTTATCAAAATCTATTCCTTCTTGTTGACAGTAGCCCTTAGCAACCAATCTAGCTTTCTTCCTGACCATTATGCCATTTTCATCCATCTTGTTTCTGAATACCCACTTGGTGTCAATTAGATTCTTTCCTTTAGGTTTGGGTACCAACTTCCATACCTTGTTCCTTTCAAATTGGTTTAGCTCCTCCTGCTTATCTAAAATCCAATCAGGATCCAACAAAGCTTCTTCTACCTTCTTTGGTTCTTCCTTAGATAAGAAGTTGCTATATAGACATTCTTCTTGAGTTGCTCTCCTTGTTTGAACTCTAGAAGATGCATCACCAATGATGATCTCAAAATGGTGATCTTTAGTCCATTTCCTTTCTTTAGGTAGATTAGCTCTAAATGAAGAGGCCTCATTGTTGTCTTGATGTGTGAATGAGTTTTGATTATGAGAAACTCCCCCTGAGTTTGTGAATCTTTGATTTGAGAAAGGGGAACTTTCTGTAGGTGATCTATTCTGACTTTCAGCTTTTCTTAATGTTCCGACGGATGATGCGCTTTGTGTCCCGACGGATGAGGCTGATTGTCTCTCGACGGATAAGGCAGATTATCTCCCGACGGATGAAGCATTTTATGACTCAACAAATGTTGAATTATGTGCTTCATTAGTTATAGATTTTTCTGCATTATCCTTATTCACTGTTTCTTGATCACTTTCATCATCACTGTTATCACTAACTATCTCCACATTATCAAATTTGAGGCTTTCATGGAAATCTCCATCTTGCTGTCCTTCAATCTTTTTATCATCAAACACAACATGTACTGATTCCATAACAATGTTGGTTCTTAGATTGAAGACTCTATATGCTTTTCCCACAACTTATCCAACAAAGATTCCTTCATCTGCTTTAGCATCAAACTTTCCATGTTGATCAGTTTGATTCCTTAAAGTCACAAAATGATCTCATCACAGAATTCTTGAACTCAGTTCCATTGTCACTCCTGATTCTTCTTACTTTAAAGTCAGGATGATTGTTGACTTGCTTTATGTAATTGATGAAGATTTCACTAGCTTCATCTTTGGACTTTAGGAAATATGTCCAAGAGAACTTTGAGAAATCATCCACAATTACTAGGAAAAATCTTTTTCTTGAGATGGACAACACATTGACTGGTCCAAACAAATCCATGTGTAACAATTGCAAAGGTTCTTCAATTGTTGAATCAAGCTTCTTTCTGAATGATGCTTTCCTCTCTGGCAGGCATGACACAATCCAACCTTATTAAACTCTACTTGAGGAATACCTCTAACCAGTTCTTTCTTTACAAATTCATTCATGGTCTTGAAGTTTAGATGGGACAGCTTCTTGTGCCAAAGCCAACTTTCATCTTGACTTGCTTTACTGAGAAGGCAAGTTACTGATTCTGCATTTGATGAGTTGAAATCAGCTAAGTACACATTTCATTTTCTCACTCCAGTGAGAACCACTTTATTGCTCTTTTTGTTTGTCACAACACAGGCTTCTGAATTGAAGGTTACTGAGTTGCCCTTATCACAAAGCTGGATAATACTCAACAAATTATGCTTGAGACCATCCACTAGGGCAACCTCTTCAATGATGACATTATCTTTTAAAATCAAGCCATTTCCCACAGTATAACCTTTATTGTCATTTCCAAAAGTAATACTTGGGCCAACTCTTTCCTTGAACTCAGTGAGCAGGGTAGAATCTCCAGTCATGTGCCTTGAGCAACCACTATCCAGATACCAAAGATTCTTTTTGTTTCCCTGCACACATCAAAATCAAATCAAGTTGATTTTCGTTCCCAAGTTTCCTTGGGTCCTGCCTTGTTAGCTTTCTTATTTGGTTTCTTAGGTTTGATCTCATTTGACTTGGGGATTTCTGATTCATCCTTAGTCATTTGAGTTGGACCTTTGAAACCAGTCATTAGAACAGAATTATCATGCACATTTTGATTAACAGGGAGAGACATGCTATTTACAAACATGTTATTCCAGTAAGGCATGCTAAATGGCATTTGAGGCATACTAAATGTAGCATAATAAGGATTAGGTGCAAATGGCATATTAGCAAATTGTGCATTCATATTCTGAGCAGACATAGCATTCATAAGCATGGTAGACATGGCAGTCATGTTGGGAAAAGAAGAGGGTGTAGACATGGAAGTAGGCATAGCAAGTTTGCAATTAACAGACATATGATTAACACTACTACACGTAACACATATTTTTCTTGGTGCATAATTATCAGGTGTGTAGTTGTTATGTTTGTTAATTCCTACTTTCCCATTTCTATTATTTTTCTTTTTAGCTTCTGTTTTAACCTCAATCTTTTCTAATCTGTCATTCAATTACTTGACAGACAGATGACCAACATTAACTTTCTTTTCCTTCCTAACTTGACTTGATTCTCCTGGAATAAAGTTCTTAGAAACTGATCCATATTTCTCATTCAACTTAGCTAGCTTAGCTTTGCTAATAGGTTTACTCACAGCCGACGGATGTGGCTCCTTGTCACTCGATGGATAATCCTTTTGATTATCCGATGGATGATTTTCATCATCTGTCGAGTCCACATCTGTCAACAATCCTTCAACCAAATTGGATTCAAGCTTCTCTTTACTATTCTTCCAGGCTGCATCACAAAAGGACTCAATACCTTGAACTTTAGTGACTTGATCATGAAAATCTCTGGATGATTTTCATGCCTTTATCACATCATGTTCTCGTTCAAGTTGCTTCTTTAAAATCTCTTCTTTCTTTAAGGGCTCAGTTAATTCATCCTTAGCAATTTTACACTCAATTTCTCAAATTCAATAAACTTAGACTCTAGCACATTAAAAATAAATTATTTTCTTTAATTTTAGTATTTTCCTTAATGAGGGACTTAAGTGTAATGCACAGGTGATATAATTATGTTGACATGTCTTTTATTGTATTATTACACTCAGCTTTAGATAAATGTGATAGGTTAGTGGTGATTACCTGATTGCTTGAAGAACTTGTTTCTGTTTCATTAGATTTGGCCATTAGAGCTAGATTGCCATCGCTTGTTTCTTCATCTTTATCCAATCCATCTGCAGCCTAATCATTCTCATGTGTGATGAAAGCCCTTTCCTTTTGTTTGAGCAACTCAAAGTATTTCTATTTATAATCAACAGGCTCAAACTTCTTCTTGCTGGAATCAGACTTTCTATATTCACTGGAAAAATGACCAGCCAAGCCACATTTGAAACACTTGAATTTTGACTTATGAACCATGTTTCTGTTTGACTTAGATGCTCTAAATTTTTTCTTGAATTTGAGCTTGGCAAATCTTCTGGATAAAAATTCTAGATGTTTATCAATATCATCCATGTCATCTTGGCTCAAGTGATCTTCATTTTCAGCTACCAGCCCTTTACCTTTGCTTTCACAGACCTTTGATGTAGACTCAACAGCTTCTACCTTCATCTCTTTCTCCTTCTCTAACTCAGCAACCAGTGCTATGGACCCTCCTTTCGTCCTTCCTTTCTCCATCCTCCCATCTTTCTCTATTTCAAGCTCATAAGTTTTTAGGATGCCATACAGTCCTTCCAAGGTGAATTCCTTGTAATCCTGAGAATTTCTCAATGAGACTGTCATTGGCTTCCACTCTTTTGGAAGAGATCTAAGGAACTTGAGGTTAGAGTCTTTTGTTTGATAGACTCTTCCACGCAACTTCAAACATTGAGTAGCTTTTGAAATCTACCAAAATATCAGTGAGAGACTCACTTTTTTCAAAGTGGAAATGCTCATATTTCTGAATCAGTAGCTGCATCTTGTTCTCCCTTACTTGTTCAGTACCATCACAAATAATTTGGATTGTGTTCCAAACCTCTTTGGCTGTTTTACAGTTAATGATGTTATCAAACATATCACCATCACCTCCATTAAAAAATATGTTCATGGCCTTCTTATCTATCCTGACTTGCTCAATATTAGGGTCTAACCATTCATGCCTAGGTTTGGGAATAGATCGTTCATTTCCAGTTGCAGCTCTCATTGGTACATGAGGACCTCTCTCTATGCAATCCACATATGTCTCATCTTGGGAAAGAAGATGTAGGTGCATCTTAACCTTCCGGTGGTGATAATTATCTTTGTCCAAAAATGGAATTTTGACTCCAACATCCTTCTTGTTCATCTTGTTGTTTGTTATGATCTTTACACTCTTTGTACTTCAAAAGCTTGCTCTGATACCAATTATTATTCCCTAACAATACAACAAGAATTACAGAAGGGGGGTTGAATATAATTCTGGCTTCTTTTCCAGATTTTAAAATAGTTGTTACTTAATACATATAGCAGTGTTTGATTTGCTAAGGTGCAGAATTGAAAGATAATTGAAATCAAAACACTAAGTAATAAAACACAGGCTTTAAAACTTTCTGGTGGATTTGAATGTATCCACCAGATATATATAAATATATATATATATAAGTTTGAGAACTCTGTGTAGCTTAAAATGGCTCACAACTGCTTTACAAGTAGAACAAACAAACTACAGAGAAATTCTTAACAAGTACAACTTTTTCTATCTCTCTTTATAATGTGTTTTCTTAGTTGAATGTTCTACTAGCTACACTTGGTTTATATATCACCAATTTTACATGATAATAAGATAAGATAATAAAACAAAATATATCTAGTCTAACTCCATGCTGCTTCACTACTCTATTCTAGCATCTTTGAATATCTTCACAATTGCATGAAAATGGTAATGCTTCTTTGTTCTCAAATTCCTGCTTAACAGGCTGCCACATTCCTTTTGCAAACACCCAACGCATGTGACTGTGTTGTAACTGTCAACAGATATTTGAATTTGATCATCCGTCGAACTATGCTTGTCATCCGTCGGGAAGCTTTGTTGATCATCCGTCGGGAGTCTTGTAGATCATCTGCCGGGTGTCTATTTGTCACTTGACTCCATTTCACTTATACAGAATTACAAGACATCTCATATTTACAATTAATCAACCTATTTTGCATATCAATCTAGTAGTCAACATGACTTACAAATCCCTAAGAAATCCACTTGACTAATACATGTTGTTTGCAGGAATGTGCTATAGTTCTCATTATTACATAAGCTACTCATTCGATGGATGTTAATCTGTCATCCATCGGGACTGTAAAGTTTATCCGTCAGGACTATATTAGATCATCCGTCGAGTGCTACAAAATACACTAAGTTAAATCTACTAAGGTGTTTTGTTTAGCTTATCATCAAGTTCACAACATATTCCAAATAGTGGCTGGACACCCTCAGTTTGTAGAAGCCAAGAAGGAAGAAAAGGAAAGAATTAAGCAAGAAAAGAAGCAGGCTGCCCTAGATGCTAAAAACTCAAACAAAAGAAGAAGTAATCTGCTATCTTGGCAAAACTTCAAGCTGTTAAAACTACAACTGAGATTTATGAGAAACTACATGTGATTACTGAAGCTCAAGATCAGAAAATGCAAAATGAACCTCGACAGAAAAGAAAATTCAAATACAAGCTTCATTTCAAAAGAAAATTGGACTTCAGTGATGAGGTAATGGAAGACTACATTCCCAAACAGTCTACAACTTCAACTCAAACATCCAAGCCCTCAGTGGTACATGAGGAATTCAAGGTGGATCCAACAAAGAATTTTCATGGTGAGCCTATAATTCCCAAGGATGAGCCAATAGGCTGGGAAAGTTTGCCAATTTCTAAACTCAATTTACCTATCTTCAAAAAGCCAAAGAAAACAAAGATAAGAGCAACCAAGAAGGTCAAGCCTGTGATTCTCAGAACCAAAGCCTTAGCCAAAACTCAACCAACTGTCAACAAGGGAGATCTACTCTACATCTGTGATATCAAGGAATTTTTTGATATAAATCTCTACTTGGATGAATTGGAAGAGGTAAGAGGAATTGATGCTCGCAGACATCTTTGTGAAAGACTAGTGTTTAAGTACAAGGGAGGGAAATAGATCACATGGCCCCTTCACAAGATTTTTCAAGAAAGCCAATCTGTACTGATAAAGGTCTTCTCATCCTTCAAGAAAAACTTTGGTTTTAATATAACTGCAAGAAAATTGGTCCTAAAGAAGATAGAAGATCTAAGGAGTAATAATGCCAAAGATGCACTCCCAAAAACTCTATCAATTCCCTTCACATGAAATAGAGTGCATTTAAGGCCTTATTGGTTGATGGAATTCATGGATGACAAGGGTGTTAGAAGATTCTTCAGAATCTCCAATGAGTGTCTCTAGCAATGAGACTGTATTGGAAATTCAAGAAAAGTTGGATCTGTGTCAGATGCTAAAGAACTTGAATTCCGGAGGCAACTCTAAAATCAATTAGAGGAAAATAGCAGGAAGCTTGGGAAGAAATCCAGACAATCAAGAAAATAGAAATCATCTTCTCAGACTAGAGGAGCACCTTGATAATGATTGTGAGAACTCTTTGTACACTTTTAATTTGTTCAATTTTCAATAAATTGCAACACTTATCAGTTTTATCTGCTATAATTCAATTTGTATATTTAGGGTGTTTTGTTATCATCAAGTTTCTCTTAATTTATGGCTACAATTCCAGTAGACATAAATTGGGGGAGATTGTTAGGAATATGTTGTGAACCTGATGATAAGTTAAATAAAATACCTTAGTAGATTTAACCTAGTGAATTTTTTAGCTCTCAATGGATGTTCTAATATAGTACCAACGGATGAACTTTATAGTCCCAACGGATGACAATTTAACATCCATCGAGAGTGTAGCTTATGTAACAAATAAGTACTATAGCACATTTCTGCAAACAACATGTTTTTGTCTAGTAGATTCTGTAGGATTCTCTAAGTCATGTTGACTACTAGATTGATATGCAGAATAGATTGGCTAATTGTAAATATGATATGTCTTGTAATTATGTATAAGTGAAATAGAGTCAAGTGACAGATAAACTCCCGACGGGTGATCTACAAGGCTCCCGACGGAAGATCAACATATTCCTCACGGATGTTCAACATAATCCTGATGGATGATCATATTCAAAATAGCTGTTGACAGTGACAACACAGTCACATGTGTTGGGTGTTTGCAAAAGGAATGTGGCAGCCTGTTAAGCAGAATTTTTAGAACAAAGAAGCATTACCATTTCCATACAAATATGAAGATATTCAAAGATGCTGGATTTAGTAATGTTGAAGCATGATATTAGACTAGATTTATTTTGTTTTATTATCTTGTCTTACTGTCATGTAACTTAGTGATATATAAACCAAGTGTAGCAAGTAGAACAATTAACAAAGCAAGCACATTTTTCAGATAGATAGATAGATAAAGCTATACTTGTTAAGAATTTCTTTGTAGTTTATTTTTTCACTTATAAAGCAGCTGTGTGCTATTCAGAGTATCACAGAGTTCTCAAACTAATATATATATCTCTGCTGGATACTTTCAAATCCACTAGAAAGTTTTAAAGCTTGTGTTTTATTACTTAGTGTTTTGATTTCTATTACCCTTTCATTCCGCATTACAGCAAATCAAACATTATTATATATATTAAGTTATAACATTTTTAAAATCTCAAAAGTAGCTAGAATTACATTCAACCCCCCTTCTGTAATTCTTGTTGTATTGTTAGGGAATAACAATGTACTAAACTACTTTCTAAACCAACCTTTTTCTATTTCTATTTCTAGCTTAGCAAATCTGTGCAGTATCTTGCGGGTCTTTGACCATCCTTTGTCCAGTTAATCTTCACCCTTGATCTTGTATTCTCCCAACTACTTTGTAGACTTTTCAATCTAGTGAATATATCATTTGTTGACTGATCATCTTGAACTTGTCTGCATTCTGTATTTGAGAGACATATCGAGATCTCCAGTTTGATGTATAGAGAAGTGACATCTCTATAAGTATAATGATTTATCGAGATCTCTGAGTACTCTATATGTATATTTATCTTTTCGAGGTCTCTTGATCTTTGCATGTGAAATGACTTGTCGATATGTCTGAGATCTCTACATGTAAAATGACTTATCGATATCTTTAAGATCTCTACATACACATTTTGACTTGTCGATATCTCTGGGATCCCTAATGAGAAATTGACTTGTCAATATCTCCAATTTCTTCACATCTTCATTTGACTTGTGGATATTTCTGAGTTCTCTGCATGCAGAAATAACTTGTCGATATCTTCAGTTCTCTACATCTTTATTTAACTTGTCAATATCTCTGAGACTTCTCTACAAGCCATTTTGGACTTCTCGATAAGTCATTCTGGAATTTTCGATAACTCATTATGGACTTCTCGAATGACTTATCGATATAACTTGATCTGTGACTTGTCGATATCTTGACTTACAACATTTTTTATAGAACAATTTTATTCAACTCCAAGTTTCTACACTTTTCTCTGAGGCATGATTATGGCTTGATGTTTATTTCTTAGCTTGAATTTGTTCACAGATCTTCTAACCTTTTTACAGAATCAAGAAATACAATACAAAATACAAAATTGATTATAAAACAACTAAATCTCAGGGTTGTCAATGTGACTTAGTCTTGTTATTGTATAGGCATGTTTTGGACAATAATCTTCCCCAATTTGTGAGATGATTGCTTATCACAAATTCATGCCTGACATAAAACTTGACAAATTAACAAATATTCACTTTTATACATTTGATGATTACATAAGTTCAATAATACAGCCATCAAGTGAATTTTTCATAGCCTGGTTCTTTCATAATGAGGTCCTTGAGATTTACTAGTACTTGTAGTTCTATTATTTTTGTCCCTTTTAAAGCTTCTACCAGCTTGAGCCATTCATCCAATGAGTAATCATTGAGATAACCAACTCTAAATCTTAAAAATCGGCCAACTTGAATATTCAAAAATTGTCCATCTTTTGATATTCTACTCATATAACGACTCGTACTTTTGTATTATTAAAAGTATAATTATTAAATGAATAAATAAATAAATAAAATATGTTATGGGTCTGTCAGCTGTGTGTCGTATTTATTATTAATTGTTTGTGACTTAGTGGTGTGCGAGAATTATTTGTATTATTAATTGTTGAGTCGTATTGTTTTGTTTATATTTTTTTTAAAAAAAAAGTGATTTTAAGAAAGATTTAATTTCATAAATGTTGGAATTATCTCTAAAATTATTTTTATGGCATTATAATTTTAAAAACAAATTATGAGAATTTATAAAATTTAGAAAATAATATTTTGTCAATTATTTATCCCTGAATGATTTTCTGATTTTATTTAAGTGTAAATTCAGTATTAAATTAAAGAATATTTCAAAAATCATGAAACTTATAATTTCGTAAGTTTTGAATATTTCGGGAATTTTAAAGTTATTTCGAAATTTTTTAGATTATATTCACCCGCGCGTTTATTCGGTAAATCGTAAAATGCGGGTATGATGCACGATTAGAAAATGCTTTAAAAATAGGAAAATTTTATTTTATTAGTTTTTAATTATTCCGATAATTTAAAAGTTATTTGATAATTTTCGGGTTAATTTTACCCGTAAATTTATTCGTTAAATTGCGAAACGCGGATCAAAAATCGGGCTTGTAGTCAGAAGTAGGACACGTGTTGCATTCCTTTTAATTCAGTGAAATGTGTCACGGCTGTGTTGCTGTAACAAAAATTAATAATAATAAATAAATATGTAAAATAGATAAACACATTCATCCTTATCCCACTTCTCTTTCAATCTCTCTCGTTCCCTCTGACTCTCTCTCTCTCTCTCTCTCTCTCTCTCTCTCTCTCTCTCTCTCTTTCACTCTCTCGATTTTTCTCTAATCTCTATCTCTCGATCTCTCCCACCTGCTCTATCTCTCAATCTTTCGTTGCCTCACTTTCTCTTCCCCTGTGGCCCGTTACCCCTCCATTTCCCCTGTTCTTCCTGCCATCGTCGCCGCTGTCTCTTTTTCCCGGTAACAATTGCCGCCTGCTTCTTGTTTTCCGATTTGTGTGTATATGCGCATTCGTATACACGCGTGTGTATGTACATTTGGATGTTTTGTGGTGTTGGTTGTTGCCTGTGGTTTCCTTGTTTCTTTTTCTAGCCACCTGAGTTGTGTTGTTTTCCGGTTATGCGAATATTAATCGGATTTTTTTTATACTTTCTGCAAAAATTTTATTTGAGTAATTTCATGATATAAATAAAATAATTGCATGCGGGAAAATTAAATTTAATCGGTGAAATTCGCGTATGACACCCGTAATAAATGGGCACCACCAAATTTTTCCGCCGTCAGTGATGAGCCTCGGCGAGCCGACGGTGGACTGTGATGATTTATTCTGAGTCCTGCAATTATAAAAAAAATATTTAGTTCATAAAATTATTTCTCGAAACATAAAATAGTTGTCTTATATTAAAGTTGTATCAATGATTGATTTGTGAATTGCGTTGTTGGGAAGTTGTTGCGTCGATATGATATCGACTGGTGGTCGGATAAATAGAGGAAACGCTGCCCGATTTCCGAGAAATTAATTTCGGGAATACGGGAATGCATCCTGTAATCATCGGAAATACTAATCGGACATATATAAGATTACATATTAATCAATATTCGATTGATTGGTCTGAGGTTATCGACAAAAAGGGTTTGTCTTATATATTTATATAAATATTTTACAAGAACCACATTTGTACCGCAGTGAAATATTTTGCAAAATAGTTTGGCGACCCAATTTTCCCGAAATGATAGTCATACGTATTTTCTGAAAATAAATACCAAACCGAATTTCATGTATATGAGCCCTATTTGTTCTTTGTATTGAAATAGTGCGTATAAATATGAGTCGGGTTATGTTATCGAATGGGTAGATTTGATAGCGAGGATATATCAAGCATTATCGATTGTCTAAATTAGGGTATTTTGATTCTGTAGGTTCTAGTCGGAAGACCCCAGTGTTGAAGTCGGACTAAGGATAGCCTAGTGTTCAATCGACAAGCTCGGCAAGGTTCCAATCAAAAGGTCCGAGTGTTCAAGTAGGACTAAAGATAGTCTTGTATTTAGTCGATTAAGGTCAGCAAGTCAAGTACCCTTGACCATATCTTTTATAGTTTTGTAATATATAAATAATTGTTGATTTTAAATGTCATACTGGAATAGAACGTTTTAAGTTACATATCCCCTGTTATTAAAAATATCTTTGTTTTATATCATGTTTTAGGGAAAAGTAACTTCTGAAAACACTTATTTCTAGATTGTGATTAAAATCGGGAAAAAGGTTTTAAAAACGTGTTGTGATAAAGATTGTTTTAAAATGAGATAGGTATAAATGGAATTGAAAACTGGATAAAATGGGATCAGATACTGGAGTTGCGTAAGAGGACCGTTATTCAGTAACGGCCCAACATGAGTTGCGTAAGAGGCTAAGCCGGTTGTGCACAATGTTTGAACCAATTAGTCCAGCTTGGTTGAGACCTAGCTAGTCTCCCAGTTCCGGAACATTTATATGGGACGACCGTTAGACACTGTCCGGTGTTGATAGACTGATCAACTACCTTCACCTGTGAATGTCCAATATATCTGATAATTGTATTGTGGTTCTCGTAACGGAACAAATGGTTTGTGGTTCCTGTAATGGAACAGATAGTTGTGATTCCTGTCATAAGACAGATGATTTGAAAATGGAAATAGCATGCTAAAATTGAACTCTGGTATTTAAACAACACGTGATTTATGTTATGTTTTAAGTAGTTTGCTAGTTTTTTGGATATCCAGTTTTCCTATTTTTCAGGGTTTTATACATGAACGATGTTATTATTTCTGTTCCTATAACTGTTTATCATAAAAAATCTTTACATTATTATTCATATATTGATACTGCTGAGCAACTGATTGCTCACTCTTGCAAAATATTTTATATATATATCACAGATGCCTAGGAGACATATCTATCATAGACAGGGCAGAGTTCCAGCTCCTCCTCTATCAGGTTCCTATGAGGTGGTTATGTCCAACCTGATGTGGATCTGTTGAGTTGATGTAATAAGATAGTTGTGTTAGACTTATTTAAATAATTTTGGTGTTGTGACAGCTAAGTAGCCTAAATCATAATTAAACCTGGAAAAGATCTTGGTAAGGGGGTCGTGTTTATGAAATAATAATGAGTTTGGTTGTATTATATTTGTGATTTATTGTTGATCGTGACGTCCACTCCTGACCCTGGGGTTAAGGCCGTCACAGGTTGGATTAAGAGCTACAGGTTTAAGTCCCTAATTTAGGTTAGGAGTAGAGTCAAAAGGTCTAGGAAATTTTATATAAAGGTGTGAGTCAACAACTCATATAAATGAGCGAGTTTAAGATTCCAATCGAGGGTTTTGAAGGGGTGACCCCAGCATCTATTGATGTTTTAATGGAACTGCCCTAACTTTAATTGTGTCTCCCTCATGTATATATATATATATATATATATATATATATTATTGACAGCGTCCGATAGTGATTTCCAGTTCTCCCTCGCGAGAGAACTGTTCTGATTCTGAGAGTTCGGATTCTGAGCGGACCCTTGATGTTTTAGCTAAGACGACACCAGTGCCACCTTCACCTGTCACTTATTCCATGCCTAGTGATGTTGTTGGACCAAGTGTGCGACCTCGGTGGATTTAGTTATTATGTTATGATATTAGTCGATGACTATGATAGCCAAGTTTTGTCGTGTACGTGGATTAGTACTGTTGTTGTATCTTGAACCCTTATATGCACTTCTTAAGTTAAATTTTGTTTCCCAGAATGGTAGTATATTGTCTAATAAGTTGCCTGTTTTCCCGTAAGAAGGTCAAAACTCGAAGTAAGCAAACCCAAGGTCGTGTTGATTTTATCATAACCCAGATTCTCCTCCCCACCCATTAATTTTCTATTTAAATATTGTTTCTTTCCTCAGTAATTCTATCGGTTGATTGAGGCAGAAAATGCATATGATTTGACTATTTGTCTTTGTGACAAAAGGTCAGGTGGGATGCCACCTAATTATGTGTTGTAAACTATATGGTACTAAGACTGACCATCTTATGTACTTATATGGTTGCTCTCAGTCATATCTGCATATTCTTCACATTTCCTTTCTTTATAATTGATTCGTCGATTTTAAAATTCCATCCGCTACCCCTTGGAAATGAACTTCATTAGTAACCTCTGAAGTTAGACAGTCCTAGTTATAAAAAGTAAACAAAAGTTGACTATCCGGAGGAATAAAGGCTCTATATCAGGTTGCTATTTCAGAAATGAAGGCAACATAGAAGATTCGGGATCCAATGGTGAAGGTCGCAGCCTTAGAAAAGTTAATTCAGTGGTCGAAAAGTTACTTGCAGGTGAATGGAAATCGCCTTTAGAAGGATGGTTGGTTGAAACGCGGACTAGTATGCCAAGTAGAGTCCATAGTTCCTTAAGTTTGACTCGGTTTACTAGTTTGCTCTATGTAGTGTGTGGCTGATATAGACAACCCAATTTTGTTGTGTATCGGATTAGTTTAGCTGTTGTATTTTAAGTAGTGGCGAGAAGTTAATCAGTTGATGTTATATTGAGAAGCTATATTATGATGTGTGGTATCTTGATATTCCAGTTTTCCTGCACTGTTGTTGTTTTTACTACTGTCATTATTGCTATTATTGCTAGTGTTATTAATCTAGATATCTTTTATAAATGGACCCCGATAATAAAAACATGGGTATTTTGTCTGGTCAGCATTTTCCTAATACAGGTGCACCGTTTAAACGGTGATATTTTCTGTCATACATTTTCGTCATGTTTTGAATAAATCCACTGCTATATTTCAGGAAAATGCCACCCAAGAAAGCTACCCAGTCTAAAGAAAATAGCAGTAGTTTTGCTGAGGGTCCAGCTATAAATGAAATTCTAGATTTGTTGCGCCAGCAGTAACAACAATTCCAACAGCAGCAACAACATCAACAGCAATTAATCCAATAGATTCAGCAGCAGCAAATTCTGTTGCAGCAATAATATCAAAGGGTGAACCAGACCGTTAATTTTAAATCTTTTCGGAATGTTAAACCTCTTGATTTTAAGGGTGATCCTGATCCAGTAGCTGCTGGAGCATGGTTAAAAGAAATGGAGAAAGTTTTCAACCTCATCCAAGTAAGCGATAATTTTAAGACTGATTATACAAGCCATTTCTTAAAAAATGAAGCTAATTACTGGTGGGAGTCAACTAGGGCATTATAAGGAGAGGGTCCTATTCCATGGGCTAGATTTACAGAGTTGTTTTTGGAAAAATATTTCCCTGACTATCTGTGAAATCAAATGGAGATTGTGTTTTTAGAATTAAATCAAGGAGAAAGAAGTGTAGCGGAGTATAAGGCTAAGTTTATGAAATTAGTTAGATTTGCGCCAGACTATGTAAACTCGGAAGCTCAGAAAGCAAAAATGTTTCAACAGGGATTGAAACCCAAAATTTGGAGTGGAGTTGTAATTTTACAACTGAAGACCTACACCTCGGTAGTTCTGGAAGCGATGGTAACAGAAAAGTGATCACAAATTAACCTCTAGGGAAAAAGAAAGTAAGAAGCAGAAAATGGATGTTGTGGAAGAAAAAGAAGATCAAGGATAATTCAGTCAGAAGTTTCAGAGGCGATCTAGAAGGAATAGAGATAGAAGACTCAGAAGGCAAATTTTTTCCCAGGATAGACCCAGTACCACCTCAGTTGGTTCCGCTCCAACCAGGTCATTTAAGCCACCAGTGGCAGATTGCAGGCTGTGTGGAAAGAAACATAGTGGTCAGTGCAAGGAGAATGTTGAATGTTCCGATGCGGGCGGAAAGGACATTATGTATCAGAATGCAAAACAGAGAACCCCAGAGTTACTTGCTATAACCATGGTAAGGTTGGGCATATTGCTAAGAACTGTAGGACTGCTACATAAGGCAGTGCTGGAGGTAGCAGATTCCAAGGACCGGCATCCAGTACGGCTAGAGCTAGAACCTATAAGATGACCAAGAGATCCACTGATCAGGATACAGATGTAGTTGCATGTACGCTTTCTCTCAACTTCGTACCTGTTAAAGTTCTATTTGATTCAGGAGCATCAAAGTCTTTTATATCTAAGGATTGTGTGAATGAAATGGATTTAATGTAGAAATATTTAGCTGAACCTTTGACCATAGAAGTGGTCAACCAAGATAAAGTCTTAGTGAATCCATTTTTGTCCTAATTTTAACTAAAAATCTTAAGACATTCTTTTTCGGCGGACCTAATACCTTTTGAGCTAGGAGAGTTCGATGTAATCTTAGGAAGGGATTGGTTGTCCCAATATAAGGAAAATATTGAGTGGAAGAAGAAGATTGTGAGGTTTATAGAGTGTAATGTTAAGGGTAAATTATCAAGGACAAAAGCAAGAAAAGAAATTCTTCTCAATACTAAAGGCAAAGAGACTGTTAAGACAAGGATGTGAGGCTTACCTAGCTCATATAGTGGACACCGAGAAAGAGGCACCTAACCTGGATGGGATTCCAATAGTAAGGGAATTTCTGGATGTCTTTCCAGATGAGTTGCTAGGATTGCCACCAGATTGTGAGATGGAGTTTTCCGTTGACATAGTACTCAGGGCAGGACCAGTTTCAAAGGCTCCGTATCGTATGACCCCAGTAGGAGTGAAAGAATTAGCTAAGCAACTGCATGAGTAAAGTGATTAGGCTAAGTGTATCCCCGTGGGGTGCACTAGTGTTGTTTGGAAAGAAGAAGGACGGGAGAATAATATTTTATATTGATTATCAGGATTTAAATAAGTTCACCATCAAGAAAAAAAAGTATCCCCTATCCAGGATTGATGATTTATTTAACCAGCTAAAGGGAGCATGTTGCTTCTCGAAGATTGACTTAAGATCGGGCTATCATCAGTTGAAGGTTAAGCCTGAAGGCATACCAAAGACTGCAATCAGAGCCAGATATGGACATTACGAGTCTCTTGCGATGTCATTTGGATTAACAAACGCACCATTCGTCTTATGATTAAATGAACAGAGTGTATAAGGAGTACTTGTATAAGTTATAGTTATATTTATTAATAACATCCTCACCTATTCAAAGACTAAGAAAGACCATATAGAACACCCAAGACTTTCCCTATGAAGGTTAGGAGAGAAGCAACTGTATGCTAAGTTCAAGATATAAATTTTGGTTGAAATTGATTACGAATTACGATTGTTCTATTAATTACCACCCATACAAGGTCAATGTAGTGACAGATGCCTTGAGTAGAAAAGAAAGATTGAATGTGATTAAGATCGCTGAGGAAATTGGTGGAAGAATTAGAAAAGTTGGAGATTGAAGTACGAATACAAGAGGGTGATAAGGAGAAATTTTATGAGATTACTTTTCAGCCTGAACTGATGGAAAATATAAAGAGGTTGTTAGGTCCTGAGTTAATTCAGCGGACTATAGACGCAATGGTATTGCTTCGGAAAAGGATAGAAGCAGCTCATGATAGATAAGTGAAAAATGCAGATTTATATCGAAAGGATATAGAGACAAAAGTTGGGTCATTAGTATTGCTGAAAGTTTCTCCTGGAAAATGATTAATGAGATTTGGACAGAAAGTCAAATTGAGTCCTAGGTATATCGGACCATTTGAGGTATTGGGAAAAGTTGGTAAAGTTGCCTATAAATTATCGCCGCCGCCACAACTGTAACATAACGTGTTCCACGTATCTATATTAAAGCGGTATATCCCTGATTCGAACCAAGTCATTGAGTATGAGCCAATCGAGCTTCAGCCAGATTTGTCCTACGTGGAGCAGCCAATCCAGATCCTAGACCGTAAGGAGCGAGTCCTTAGGAATAAGTCGATTTCTATAGTAAAAGTACTTTGGAGGAATCATCAAGTAGAAGAGTCTACTTGGGAGTTAGAGTCAGATATGCTTGACAAATATCCTTACTTGTTTGGTTAGGTGAGATTCTGAGGACATAATCTTTTTAGGGGGAAGGTTATAACAACTTGTACTTTTGTATTATTAAAAGTGTAATTATTAAATAAATATATAAAATATGTTATGGTTCTCTCAGCTGTGTGTCGTATTTATTATTAATTGTGTGTGACTTAGTGGTGTGCGAGAATTATTTGAATTGTTAATTGCTGATTCATATTGTCTTTTATATATTTTTTTACAAAAGTGATTTTAGGGAAGATTTATTTTCATAAATATTAAAATTATCTCTAAATTTATTTTTATGGCTTTATAATTTCAATAAATATTTATGGGAATTTTAAAAATTTAGAAAATAATATTTCATCAATTATTTATCCCTGAATGATTTTCTGATTGTATTTAAGTGTAAATTCAGTATTACATTCAAGAAAGTTTTAAAAATCATGAAACCTATATTTTCATAAGTTTTGAATATTTCGAGAATTTTAAAGTTATTTCGGAAATTTTTCGGATTATATTTACCCGCACGTTTATTAGTTAAATCGTAAAATGCGGGTATGATGCACGATTTAAAAATTAGGAAAATTTTATTTTATTAGTTTTTAATTATTTCGAGAATTTTAAAAGTTATTTGGTAATTTTCGGGTTAATTTTACCCGTAAATTTGTTCGTTAAATTGTGAAATGAGGATAAAAAATGGGGCTTGCAGTCAGAAGTTGGACAAGTGTTGCATTCCTTTTAATTCAGTGAAACGTGTTACTGCTGTGTTGTTGTAATAATAAATAATAATAAATAAATATGTAAAACAGATAAACACATTCATCCTTATCTCTCTTCTCTTTCAATCTCTCTCGTTCTCTCTGACTCTCTCTCTCAATTTCTCTCTAATCTCTATCTCTCGATCTCTCTCACCTTCTCTATCTCTCAGTCTCTTGTTCACTTACTCTCTCTTCCCCTGTGCCCCGTTTCCCCTCCGTTTCCCCTGTTCTTCCCGCCATCATCGTCGGTGTCTTCTTTTTTCGGTAACAGTTGCCGCCTGTTTCTTGTTTTCCGATTTGTGTGTATATGCGCGTGTGTATACACGCGTGTGTATGTACAACTGGATTCCATGGGATAGATTTACCCGACTGTTCTTAGACAAGTATTTCCCTAGGTTTATGGAGACCTAGATGGAGATTAAGTTTCTGGAGTTGAAACAGGATAAGATGACTGTAGCAGAATATGAGGCCAAATTTATCGAGTTGTCGAGATTTGTGCCTGAATTTGTGAATACCGAAGAGAAGAAAGCGCGACGGTTTCAGCTTGGTCTGAAATAATGGATCCAAAACTGAGTGGCAGTGTTAGAGCTGGCAGACTATGCCACCTTAGTGCAGAAAGCCTCGATTGTTGAAGCTGGCAGTGAATAGAGTGTGAAGCAGAAGGAAAATAGGAAAAGAAAGATAGGAAGCCAAGGAATAGGAACCGGGAACAGGAGCCTTCCAAGCAGGTTCATCAGGGGAGCAGTGTCCCAATCTGCACGAGACCCCGGATTCAGAAAGGCCCCGAGTGAGAGTGTTGGCCAGGGCAGTGGACAATCTAGGGCCACAATTCATAGCCAACCCCGCACCCCAATACCAGAGTGCCATACCTGTAAGAGAAGACACCTTGGGTTATGCAACCAGGCGAGAGCCCCTCTGAAATGGTATAGGTGCGACCAACCCGGACACCTTGCCAACAACTGTCCCCAATATAGCAAGACATGTTTTCAATGTGGGAAAGTAGGACATATGAGGAAGAATTGCCCGATAATGAAGCCCCCAGTCCCAGGTATGAGCAGAGTTGCATCCAACCGACCCCCAGCTGCTAGGACCTTCAACATGACTGTTCAGGATGCTGTTCGAAACCCTGATGTGATAGCAGGTACCCTTTTGTTAAATTTCGAACATGCAAATGTCCTATTTGACTCTGGAGCAACCAAATCTTTTATATCTCAAGATTTTGCTAAAAATTTAAAACTTAATGCCATACCCTTACGTGAGATATTACAAGTGGAAATAGAAAACAAAGAAATAATTCTTGTAAATCAAGTACACCTTAAGTGCAAGTTGAACTTAGAAGGGAAGGTCTTCAAGGTTGACCTAATCCCATTCGCATTAGGAGAATTTGTTGTAATCTTAGAAATGGATTGGTTATCCAGTAACGGAGCGCAAATAGATTGTGAACAGAAGAGAGTAAAGATAAGAGTGTAGAATGAAAAAGAAGTATTGTTTAAAGGTCAACGACAGAACCAGAAATTTCTAACCATGCTACAAGAAAAAAGATTGTTAAGGAAAGGTAACGAGGCCTATTTGGCTTATGTGGTAGATACCAAGAACGAAGTCCCTAATATACAGGACATACCCGTAGTAAATGAATTTGAGGATGTATTTTCAGAGAACTTACTAGGATTACCACCTGACCGGGAAATAGAGTTCGCTATAGAATTAGCACCAGGAACGGCACCAGTATCCAAGGCCCCATATAGGCTAGCCCCAGTTGAGATGAAGGAACTAGCTTTTCAACTGCAAGAGGTATTAGATAATGGAATGATAAGACCCAGTGTGTCGCCATGGGGAGCGCCAGTACTGTTCATAAAGAAAAAGGACGGCAGCATGAGATTATGTATAGACTATCGAGAGCTGAATAAGCTGACTATTTAAAATAGGTACCCTCTCCCCAAAATTGATGACCTATTCGACCAACTCAAAGGAGCTGTACATTTTTCCAAAATAGATTTGTGAACAGGATACCACTAGATGAAAATCAAACCGGAAGATATACCGAAGACTGCTTTTCGCACTAGGTATGGACACTATGAGTTCTTAGTCATGTCATTTGGCTTAACCAATGCACCCGCAGCCTTTATGGATTTGATGAACAGAGTGTTCAAAAAGTACCTGGATATATGTGTGATAGTTTTTATAGATGATATTCTGATCTACTCAAAGACGGAGCAAGAACATGCAGAACATTTGAGGATAGTCTTAGAAATCTTGAGGAATGAGAAATTGTATGCCAAGTTCTTGAAGTGCGAGTTTTGGTTAAGAGAAGCTCAGTTTTTAGGACATGTAATGAGTAGCAAAGGAGTTTTAGTTGACCCTGCCAAAATAGAGGCGGTATCCAATTGGGAAAGACCAACAACCCCAACGGAGGTTAGGAGTTTTGTGGGTTTAGCAGGATATTACCGAAGGTTCGTGCAAGATTTTGCTAAGATAGCCGGTCCACTGACTAGACTTACCCGGAAGACAGAAAAGTTTGTATGGACAGAGAAATGTGAGGAGAATTTTCAAGAGCTGAAAAGGAGGCTGGTGTCAGCACCAGTGCTCGCTCTTCCCGATGGAAAGGGAGAGTTTGTGATATACAGCGACGCATCGCTTAAAGGATTATGATGTGTACTGATGTAGCACGACAAAATTATAGAGTATGCCTCTCGACAATTAAAGGAATATGAGAGCAGATACCCTACGCATTATCTAGAATTAGCAGCCATAGTGTTTGCCCTAAAAATTTGGAGACACTACCTGTACGGTGAGGAATATGAGATCTACACTGACCATAAAAGCCTCAAATATATTTTCACTCAGAAGGAACTGAACATGAGACAGAGGAGATGGTTAGAGTTGATCAAAGACTACGACTGCGAAATTTTGTATCACCCGGGTAAAGCCAATGTGGTGGCTGACGCCCTTAGTAGGAAGAAAAGACTCAAGATGATAATGACATCAGAGGAGTTGATTAAAGAATTTGAAAAGATGGAAATTGACGTGATAATGACTTGTAAGGGAATAGAAGGATTATTTGAGATTAAGCTAGTGCCAGAGCTGACTGGAAAAGATACGAGTATGTCAGGAAAAGAAGATGAGTGAAGAAAGAGGAACATTGACCGGTGAAGAAGAGAGATGCGAGAAGGACGAGAAAGGGATCATGAGGTATGCGTCCCGAATTTGGATTCCAAATGTGCAAGAGTTAAAGGATGAGCTGCTGCACGAAGGGCACAACTCCAGATATTCAATCCATCCAGGAAGTACAAAGATGTACCGTGACCTTAAGGAATATTATTGGTGGCCTAACATGAAAAGTCAAGTGGCAGAGTGGGTCAGCAAGTGCTTGACATGCCAGAGAGTGAAGGCTGAACACCAGCGACCTAGTGGACTGTTACAGACCCTGGAAATTCCGGAATGGAAATGAGAGCATATAGCCATGGATTTTGTGACAGGATTACCAAGAACAAAGACCAATCGTGATGCCATATGGGTTGTCATAGATAGATTGACCAAGTCCGCACACTTCCTACCAATCAATGAAAGATACACCGTAGACAAGTTGGTGGATATTTACTTGAAGGAAATTGTAGTTAGACACGGCGTTCCGGTAGCCATAGTGTCAGATAGAGACCCGAGGTTTAATTCCCAATTTTAGAGAAGCTTCCAGGAATGCGTAGGCACCAGACTAAACATGAGTACCGCCTACCACCCCCAGACTGATGGACAAAGCGAAAGGACTATTCAGACCCTAGAAGATATTCTACGAGTGTGTGCCATTGATTTCAAAGGAAATTGGGATGATTACTTACCCCTGATCGAATTTGCTTACAACAATAGCTATCACGCTAGCATAGGAATGCCCCCGTACGAAGCTCTTTACGGAAGGAGATGTCGCTCTCCCCTGTGTTGGGATGAAGTCGGAGAACACAAGATATTAGGACCAGAGTTAGTCCAGCAGACCAGAGAAGTACGTCGACCAGACCGGGAAGGATAGGGAATATGAAGTAGGAGATTCTGTGCTATTGAAGGTATCTCCGTGGAAAGGAGTGATGAGATTTGGAAAGAAAGGGAAGCTGAGTCCCAGATTCATAGGACCCTTTAAAATTTTGAGGAGAATAGGACCTCTAGCTTACGAGCTCGCCTTGCCTCCTAATTTACAATAAGTTCACAACGTGTTCCACGTGTCCATGTTAAGGAAGTACCATGCAGATGCACGACATGTAATAGAATACGAGCAGGTAGATTTACAACCAGACCCGACCAACATCGATCAGCCGGTAAGGATAATGGACCAAAAAGAACATGTGCTGAGGAACAAGACTGTGAAGCTGGTAAGGATCTTATGGAGAAATCAAAATATTGAGGAATCAACTTGGGAACTTGAAGACGCAATGAGGAATATATATCCCCACTTATTTTCTAATTGATTCCGGGAAGAAATCCTTGTTAGAGGGGAAGACTGTAATAACTCAAAATTTTGAGACCTTGTAAAACGTTTAATGAATAGTAACCCTGACGGACGGGAAAAACTTTTGAGCCCACACTATGTAATACATGATAAAATGAGTTTCAGAGTTGATATTACGATTATACGTACCAAATGAGTGTATGTAAATGCTATTAGTTTTCGAATAAAACGAACTTTGAAAAACGACCGTATTTACGACCCATCGAGGATTTGCGGGGATCACAATATAATTACGAGATTAAAACCCTACGGATTTATATTCAAGTATGATAATTAAAAATATAAGGAATAAATACTAAAGGAATTACGTCGCGAACCATTTACGAGTAAGTATTACGAAAACATTTAAGCAACCGAGTGAACACGTAAACGATTAAATAAACGTAACGCACTAACTAAACCATGGTAAGAAAGTAACCATGGTAAGAAAGTAACCATGGTTAATTCATCAAATAGGGAGCTAACCATAGGATGATCAAGCTAGCTAGCAAAATAGTGTGCTAAGGAAGCTAACCCATGTAGTTAGCTTGTAACCTAGCAAGCTACTTAGATTTTGTCCCCAAGATTTGCATCAAGAATAAACCTAGGATTCAACCTAGGAGAATAAAAATCAAGTGGAAGATATCACACCCCATTTCCTAGAAGCAACCTAGAGAAGCAACCTAGAGAAGCAACCTAGAGAAGCAACCAAGAGAAGCAAGTATAAATACCCCCTTCTTTAACCTTCCATTCGGCCCCTTGAAGAAAAACAAGGAAATCCAAAATCAAAACTAAAAATCTAGCCATGGTAAAATCATCCCATTAATTCTCAAGCTTCCTAGCAATTAAAATAAGGTAAGAAAATTCTTTCATCTCTTTTTATCAAGGTTTGATGGGTGAAATAAAATCAAGAAAGTCACTAGTGAAAGTATGAATAGTAACCTCTCTTTGGTTTCTTGATTTCAATGGTGGTTTTAGATTCCAAAAGTCATACAAAACACTTCCAATCCTCCACCATCCTCAAGAACACATCTCAAGCTTTCAAGAAAGGTAAAAATATTTGGCCCAACTTTATTTAAGATTCATTTTAAGATCCATTTAGTATGTGGTAGTAAACCTAGTTCAATGAGTGGTATTGATGAAATCTTGGTGTTTAAGTTAAGTAGATTTAAGGTTGATTTTTGTTGCCTCCAGAACATGATGTTCTTGAGAGGAGTTTGTGTGTTGATGATGAAATGATTATTGTTGGTGGTTGTGTTAAGAGTTAGAGTATAAACGAAACCCCTATCGTAAACGTAACTCTGTTAAAACCAACAAATCGTAACTTTAAGTTTCTGCAAAAAGTCCCGATGTTGTAAACTGTAGTTTCTTGAAAGATAACCCTTGATTATGATAGAAAATGTTAGAAGAATCGTTTAGGCACTTGAATCTCTTGATTCCGATTTACGGATCAAAAGTTATGGTCATTTTACTAAAAGTGATTTACGCGACAAAAACTGCTACAAATTATGAACTTTGAAAATATAAAGGATCGACTTAAAGTGTTCATAAATCATAAAATTTTTACAGAGAGTAACATATTGAGTTTCCTAACTGGCATAAAAATTTCAAGTGAAAATAATGATTTCTCAATTTTATAAAAATATCGGAGGCGAGACCGCGCGAGTAGAAACGTAAGAATCCATAAGCGGAGTCGACGACGATAATAAGAATGAACCTAAGATACTTAGAAAAATAAAGTGACCATAATGTGAATAATGACTTAAAGGAATAATAAGGGTAGTATAAGTTGAGAGGGTGCATAATAAGTAGCACACGAGTGCGAGTCGTCGTAAATTAGAACGGGACCTAACGAAGTGAATTGTGTTTATGGTTATTGATTTCCGAGCAGAACCTAGAGCATCCTCCACCTCGAGATACCCAGGCAAGTTTACGAACCCAACTCCATTTACTGTTGTGTTGTAAAATGATTGTTTTATTATCATTGCATAAATACCATGTTTGCCATGATATGTAGTTGTTGAATTTTCGCATAATGTAACGATGTTGTACGATAAGTATATATCGTGAAATGTTATTCCGCTTTAAGCGTGACGTATTATATAAGACCGAGAGTCGGTGGGGATTTAAGATAAAACCCGAGAATCATTCTTGTGATATTATAGGATGGTTATAAGTCCATAGTAGTACATTTTAAAAGGGAATCCACGTCCACTTACGAAGCATTAAAACACCTCGTACTTTTATTAAAACGATTTCCCAACAATCATATTCCCTCAACTATATTTTATTGTTCGAATAATAAATACTATATACTTATTCTTTTATCATGGAAGTAGTATACCCCAACAATTATTTGTTTCAAACCTGATTAAGCATTAAAAATTATTAATTGCGTCAACATAAACTAGTTGAGGAATATTATTTTAAATACTCTTTTAAAGAATAAACTCATTCGAGGTTTAATCATTTATCGATTATCAGTTAATTAATTATTATTTATTAAAGGGTTTATTTTTTATTTATAAATCATAGATCCGATTTAAAATATACTTTCTGATTTCGGAAAATCATTCGTGTAATTTCAGATCGTTGGAGAGTGTTACTCCGACTTATTTAATATTTTGAATATAGTTTCAAGGAGAAACTTTTTCCCCCTTATTTGATTATCTGTTGACAATGGTCAACTCACATCCTTAGTACTTCCTCCGAAACTTTCGGAAGTACATATATATATACAGTAAAGTTATGCCTATCAACAAGCAAAATGCTTGGAGGAACTTCGATATGGTTCGAGTTCTCGAGATATGATAGGATTTCCTAAAGGACAAGGGAGGGGTAGGATCCAAGTACTTCATGTATTGGATAGACTGCTGGTACCGTAGGAGACGGTATAATATATACCTATGGATCTGCAAAGTGTGTGTATACCCGAAATGAGAACACATAGCCCGTATGTGGCAAGGGTGATAACCAAGATGTGAAGGTGTCGTCCCTCTACTAGTAGAAAAGGTTACTTTTATCGCAGTACGACTGATCATCGTATGCGGTGGCTCCAACGAATGTCCAAATTCTTCCAACTGGAATTGTGATACAATACCGTAACCCAAGCCTAGGTGCTGGGATTACTATTAAGCTATTCGCAGGATAATAAAATCCCTTAAAGAATTGTTTTCATAAGAAGGTGTGTATCACCAAGGAAAACTACTTTCGAATAAAACATAATTATCGTATATGATATTATCATACAGTCATTTTCATACTGTACATTATTATGTTGGGCATTATAGCTCACACTTGTTTTCTTAAATTGACACAACACAACAGTGAATCAAGATGCTTGCCATGAGAACCACAGCCAGGAAACGGGTAGGAAATGGCCAGTTGTTCCGTAGATTGTTTGGTATTGTACCACAGGTAGTCCGAATAAGCTGGATTAGTTTTTAGTTGTTTTTAGTTCGGCTTATTTATATGTATGACTTATGTAAGATAATAAACAAGAAACGTATATTTGGCCGGAGGACTAGCTTTACTTAAAGGTTACTCCCCGGTAAGACTAAATTACTTTTGGGCTGTAATAATTATCACTTGATGGTTCAAAATACTCTAAATATAATGGTTCGTTTCCAAGACAATAACCTATAAGTGTGTGTGTGATAAGTGTGGGGTCGTGAAGCGTGAGTACTTATATATTATAGTGTGAGTTGTGTGGTTGTAACAGTTTAGATGGCGTGGCCTCCGAGATTCCTCACCCCGGGTTTTGGGGCGCCACAAGATCTAGTCTATAAATACAACCCAAAAGTCTATTAATACATATTACACACTACTGTACATACTAAACAACCACAACAACACTGCTCATCATCTCCATCTTTGTATCTCTGGCTCATGACAAGTCTGGACCTTCAATCTCCTCAAGCTCCTCTAGAACCCACTTAGCCCACTCCACAAGAAAATCAGGGGTGATATCCTCATGAGTAGCCTCAGCAATCCTCACAGCAGCTACTCTCCGAAACACCTGGAGCCTCTCTCTGAGTCGCCTCTCACCACTCCCAAGCTCTTTGGTACGCATGATATGTAATAACTCCTGAATCTGACCTTGTAGAAATCGCTGCTCCATAAGGCAAGCCTCGAACTAATGATATGGGACAGGATAGAAAGAGAACTGGAAAGGTACACCTGTAACTGAGTGCCCAGTAAAGCCTGAATCAGCAGGTGGGGGTCCTCTGATAGGTGGCCTCACGCCTGGGGGTGGAATAGCCTGCAGTGGTACGGGCTGCAACACAGGTGGAGGTAAAATAGCCAACACTGGTGGAGCAACATGACGTGGATCTGAAGATAGTCCTCCAACTAAGGGCTTTGAGTGATCAGCTAATACGGGGATGAAAGAGTTGGTCATCGCTGCTATCTAAAATCATATCGCAATATAAGAATCTCGAACCATAACGTGAATTATAATAATACCTGTTATACCGTCGCACTCAACCTCTCGATATTCTATTTTTTTCTACTTCTTACTTCTAATCCTAACCCTTTACCCATTCCCGTCAACCTAGGCTTGTGTCAGTGACTTTTAACCTGTAGCTTTGATACCAAACCTGTGGCGCCCTCCAAACCCGGGACAGAAGTTTGGGGTCCATACACACACCTTATTTATAACCTACTTATAATAATAATAAAGATAATAATAATATACAGCGACCCTACTTACCAACTACCACGGACCGCAACAGGTTAAAGTATGCACATAAGCCACACACACACTTATATTACAAACGCCCAAATCCCAACTATTCAAACTTACAACTGAATATTAAACATTATTACAATCTTCATAAACTTAAACTATTCCAAAAGCTGTCAGCTAGCTTAACTCGATCAACCTGGACCCCTAGCTCTCACACTACATTGGGGATCCTCGCTACCAACCGGTTCCTTCTTAAATGGAAAAATAACATAAACAACATCGCACAAATGAGCTAACTAGCTCAGCAAGTCACATTGACAAGACTGAGAATAATGATCATCAAGTAAAAAGAGTTAAGGTATCAAGTGAACAAAGATTAATGATTTAGAATTGAATATCATATTTTTATTTTAAAAACCAAGGTTAGGCTGCTGATCATTCACGCACTAACCCCGAGCAAGGCACACAGCTCTGGTCTAATTACTGGATCCAAGGCACACATTGGCCTAACTTGACCGCCAATCTGGTCTGACCACGAATCTGGTCCACAATTTTAAAAAATAATCCAATTTTAAACTAATAATAGAATAAACAATGCAAGGCAATAAACAAAATCATAAGCAACATTGGATGTCCAATAATAAGATGGTTTCAATCTTCACAAATGAAATATGGCTATCAAATGGTGAAAGAAATGGATAACAAAAGAATCAAAATTTCAAGGTTATAAGGATTTGGTCTTTCAGAGTGTAAGGTACCATGGTTTAAATATATAAGCAATCTGATTCAGTGTTTGGTATTTAGTTTGCATGTATTTATGGAGTAGTATCGTATATCTGTGGTTCGTATTCGGGGATTTAACAACCAATGGTTCAGAAAGAATAAGGTTTACGGCTCAAAGATCAATAGCTGGAATCAAGGTTTAGGGTTCTGTGCTTCAAAGCACTTGCAATATAAAACAAGACTATTAATTATCTACAATATGTCTCGAGAAAGTTTAGAACACTTGCCTGGTACTAGCTTGCTATACTTCACCAATTTCCAATCACAATTCTCCTACTTCTCGACTATCTGTTTCCCTTTCCTACACCTTGCCTCTTCTGCTCACATACCATAAGTATCTATCAATACTCAACTCATATGATTCTATCCAGTATACACTTCTATCTACCCTTCGCTTTACCCAAATCCGACTAACAGATTGAAAGTCATGCTAAAAACAATTAAACATTGAACATATAGATCGACACTCAAACAAACAAGTCACATATAGCACATATCACGTCAAACAATCAATGAAATTTCATTTATAAGGAAATCTCGGGTCTTGAATAGTTTTTCGGGTATTTAATATAATTTTTAAAACATTTTTCGGGGTCAAAATGGGTGGTTGGGTCAATTTTAAAGCAATAGACAGGGTTTGGTTGGCCAAATCTGACTTCGAAATAATTTTATAATAATTATCGAGCCTTGAAAATAATTTAAAATAAAATTTTAAAGCTCAAAACTATTTTTCGGAATTTCTAAATAATTAATAAATAATTAAATCTAATTAAATAATTAATTAAAATCAATTAATAATTAATTAAATCAATTAATTTTTGAATTAATTTACCAATTAACTAATTATTTATTAACTAAAATTAATTAACTAATTAATTCTGATTTATTTTTGAATTAAAAATAATTTTTGGAATTACAATAATAATTTTTGGAATTTTCATTAATTAAAAACGAATTTTTATAATTAAAATAAATAAGAAATATAATTTTTAAATAATTTATAAACAGGAATCCCTTATTTGCAAAATTTACAAACTACAGCGACCAAACTACATCGTTCTTAAAAGTATGGGTACTAAACTGTAATTTTCACAAGGTTCGCCGGAAAATACCCCTGTCTCGCCGGAGAAGACGATCCAGGGATGCTCAGGCCACCACCACCTCCAGATCACATCTACACAACACCAGGAACACAACCATGCCATCAATTCATTCTAATAATCCCTGAGTTGGCCGGAAATTGGCCGAGAAGTTCGCCAGTTTCCGGCGAGCTCGACGTAAACTTCAAATGACAACTCCCTCCTCTACAGACCTCGTCGATTTGCAAGACTTATACGAATCGATTGCAAATTTCATAAGATACCCCCAAATTCAATCAAGAACATTCAAACGAATTATAAACCCTAATTTCAAAATTCGAAAATCAAACTCAATTTTGAACATGTTATTGAACTCCAAATCAGTCATATGACATATCAAAATCATCAGGAAAACAAGCTCTACAACATGCAAGCATCAAATCATTCAAACAATCATCCGAACAAAAATTCATATTTTTAATCAAAATAATTCGAAAATAAATAAAAATATATAAAATCAACCTTTGATTCCGCAGTAAAACGAGTTCTGGAATCTGGTTGAACACTTCAAAACCTCCGTTTTGGTTACTAGAGCTTCCCGAGCAGATTTCAATAACACCTTGATTTTGTAGTTTGATTCTCAGAAAGGTTTATGAATATATGTATTTTCTCTGTAAAAATATATAATTACAGTTTGCAAATGATTTTTGATACGAAATAAAATACGGTAAAGACTATTTATAATTACGGAAAATTAGTATCCCGTTGGAACATACCGGATATAAAATAGTACGTTTATTTATAAAAATAGATCCAAACGGTACTGATTTTTGAGATAATTATCCAAATCAGTACAATTTGTACTGCGGTCTTGGTCTCAGCGCCTGGTTACTTGTATTATGAGGTGATAATTATAATAGTTTAATAAAAGGATCTCGTTTATCAAAAATACGAGTTTTATTGATTTACCAAAATGAATTTTGTATCGAAAATATTGCGCCGGGACCCGCACAAGACAAACCATACGCCGGATCGAAAAAGTCGAAACATGGAAAATGCTCGGAATATTGCAATTAGGTTAGGAAGGAGTTTTCGGAAGAGTTTCGGGTTATAAAAACGTAAAAACGGGTGAAGTCGGCTGGTTCCCGATTTAAATTAAATAGTTTATAAATACTCGGAAAAAGAATTTATAAAATCCATAAATTTCCTAAAAAATCATAAATCAACATAAAAATAAGTAGAAAGATTTGACAATTATCTATATTTTATTTTGGACATATAAAAATGAAAATACTCAATTTATATTATTTTTAAACATCCAAACACATATACCACTTAACAAATAATTCACCGAATAAATACTGAACATGCATAATATTTATTTATTTACAAAAATAATTAAACGGTATATCCCAGATATTACATATACAAACCACATTGACCTTCCAACCGCGTGTATTCTTAATAAGAACAATGTTGCTCACTTTCACCCATTCTTGCTCCTCTAGATTTATCCATAGTGGAATATATTATTTAACATGAAAAGTAACATATCAATTGACCTGTTGTAGTTTGAACAAAAAGTATGTGAAAGAATGTAAAGTAATTTTGTACCACTCCATGAGAATTTTGATTGAGATTTGATTGTATGAGCACAACATCGAATATTCGATTGTTGTTATTCTAATGAATTGTTCAAATGACAGGGTCTGCACAATATAGTAATACAATGTAAATATCAAATTGGAATGCTTGATATGAGGAAAAAAATTAGAAATATGGTGGCAAAAAATACCAGCAGTGTTTGTTGATATAGGGAAGATCCTTTCGACTCTGGAGAAAATGGAAACAACAAACTCATTCTTGGAAGTCAGTTGGAAGAGAAGAGTATCACCAGCTTTCAAATATTTCTTCCTGAAGACTGCTATGAGATTTATAATTTTTTTCCTCGTTGCTGAGAAAATGAAATCATACTTATTTCCGTTATGAAGAGTGAGAAAATTCTTCCTTCTCAAAATATGTCGAAACTGATGAATAAACTCTGAAGGAACTTTCTGTTGCAAATACAAAAAGTGTTATAAAATTGTCCAGTAGAACTTAGTTTATATTCTGTCAGATACTTGAATTTAATTAACTAAAGCTTAAGTCTTACAATCTCCGCAGAAAGTAAAAATCTCTCATCAGTATGAAACATAAACTTCTTCCCAAATCCATCATTATTGTCTGTGTAGTTAATCGGAGATGTTAGACCAAATATTTAGTATCTTAACATTATATAAGAATATAACAGGTACATTGCATATAGCCTAGAAAATACCATCCAAATAAACAGGATCCAGAAGCAACTTTTTTGGGATGGATAATCAATCTCCATACCATTATGGTCAAGTATGAAAAATGTGAATATCCCTGAACCCCTACCGTACACCAGTGCATAAACTCCTTTATTGGTTTTGAAATCTTTATAAAATAAACCAACATTTTCAAACTTCTTTTCTTCTTTGTTTAAACGGCAGTAGTACTGGTATCCATTTAGCAGTTGCACAGTAATGTGTTCAAGGACATGATCTCCACATCGTTTCACAAAATGCGAGGGTAATTTCTACATAATAAATCAAGTAAGTGATTAATAAGAAAAAACAAAAATATCTTAATAAAATAAGAACAGTACAATAATTGTATAATTACAAAATTTTGACAATTGTTAAAAGAAACTAATCATGTGTATCTTTGCGAAATCTTTGACACATAAACGAATGAAGAATGAAGGGTATGCTTGTGCCTAATATTTAGAATTGACAACTGAACATGTTAAGTCTCACACAAAAGCAAAATAGAGCTTATCTATATAAGAGTTTAGCAGGAAAAGCAGAAAATATAGTACGAAAGTTGATATTTAATTTGTTGAATTAACATAGTATATGTTATCAGTGATAAAGTTAGCTTAATCTTGTCTGTATAACGTACCAAACTTATATAAGCTGTGATATTCAATGATAATCTTTGGAGATTTAAGCCAATATTTGGTGATCAATCAAGTACATTGTAATTTAATAAATGACTTTGTTATTATGCAATGGGTTTCACCACGAAGCTTATACTCAATCCAGCAAGGCCTTGTACATAATTTAGAAATTTGTCAAAGATTATAATAACGACTTTATGCGTTGGTCCACTAACTTATGTCAAATTAATATCTTCCGAAATAACATAAATTAATTTAACACTAATGTAAAAGATGTAACATTTGCTATGGCTATATCTTTGTATAAATACCAAAAACAACATAATAATCTACATTGCACTGTACTTGATTCTACTATGGTACAGATTGATTTTTTTTTATCTACATTGTATGTATTCACTAATAACAACTAATATTCAAACTGATTACTGATACATTGATTTCTTTTACATTATATGTACTGACTAATAAAAAATGATGTTATTTTTCAATAGATTAAGGAAAACCTATAACAATCAAAATATCCTTAACAGTTGTATGCAGATAAGAACATTAATGTAATACTGAATCGAACAAAATAACGCAAATATGGTCATATGAGTATAGGAATGATAGAGATTAGTAATGCATGTGCAGGACTTACCTCCATTGCCATGGATTTCGAGTTTGAACAGTGATAGGGTCTTGGTATCTAGCTTGCAGTGTGAAAACAAGGATTTGGGGATAAAACGGGGTTATAACAAAACAGGGCAACAAAACGGGGTTATGTAACATTATTATTTTATTGTTATGACAAAAATATGGTTCAATTCAATTATATTTTTAATTGAATATATTAATACATTATAAATCAATACTCTTAAAACAAATTTCAATTTAAGATTAATTATTTATTTATGATTATATTTATACTTTTTGTTGACACAAATAATGCTACATAAAATTTAAAATCTATTTAAATGTGTACTTGGAATTAATATTTGAAAGTAAATTGATTTGTTTCAGTTTATTTATTCATGTACTTAATTTTGTATCATTATTAGTGAATTATGGTCATAACGTACATTTGTTGGAAAATTTACATATTAGTGAAAAATTATTTCACATATACATATCCATGAATATATGATAACCAGATATCACAACCAATTTCATTAAATTTTGCTCAAAACATATATAAAAATATCAATATCTACAAAGTTCAAAGGTATGTGATCATATAATTAACGAAATATTGTAAATTTATCATTAAAAAAATGAAAAATTTACATTTAGAAAATATATATCTTAATTTTTGAAAAGTTTAGACAAAATGTAACAAAAGGCAAAAAAAATTAAAGAAATTTCCAAACTAACTTATTATTAATATGCGAAAATCTTTTAACTTCTGAACTGTAATACCAACTTATAATTCTATCAATAAACAGACATCACCGGATTAGTCATGTTATACAGAGTTTAGTTATTTTCTACTTGAATATATGGAAATGTATCCATGTTAAACTAAATTTGCATTATCTGTCGTATCATTACAAATAGTGAAACATTACAGTCCGTAACTAAATAACTATAACACGAGTTATAAAGTACGTTTTCAATAAAATTATATAAATGCAAGTACTTTTATATAAATACTGATATTGTAATTATATAAGGTAATACCGATAATATATTGATAATATATTGACATTAGAGAAACTCAATAATTCAAATACGGTTTTCCAATTTTTTTTTTATAATTTTGATTATAAAATTAAATGAAATTTACAATATCTGTTGTATCATTACAAATAGTAATACGATTCAGTCAGTCTCAAAATAATCATAACACGGGTTCTAAAGTACATTTTCAATACAATTATATCAAAGAATGTAAAACTATAGTATTTCAGATGGTGTCATATTTATACTCCATAACATATACTCCCTCCGTCCCTTTTGATTGTTTATATTTTTTAGAGAGTGTAAGACACGCATTTTAAGGTGTATATAAAGTATAGCTCTATAAGTTTTTTTTACAATTTTGATTTTTTGAATAAAAAATAAAACATTCAACTTTTATTCAGAAAAATAAAATTGTAAAAAGTATAGTTACATAACAATACATTTTATGCACCTTAAAATGTGTGCCAGACACTTTCTCAGAAATGTAAACAATTGGAAGAGACTGAGGGGGTAGTAATAACCCATGTATAACAATATGCTTCTCCTTTTAATGTAAATATAAAAATTGAAGTAAACAATTTACATAATTTTATCGATGAAAAAAGCAATTCCCTGCAAATTTTATTCTTGAATTGCATATATTACGTAATAAAAGAAACAATTTTTCACTTTTTTTTTAAAATAACATCTATTATCGTATAAAACTAATTCGTAACTTTAATATAAAATAACTTTATTATTTTATAATGAATCGTGCATTGTATATTCACCCAAAACCAAAAAAGGTAAAATCCAAATATTTATTACAAAATAATATATAGTGGATACTTGGGTAAAAAGTTGGAAAAGACAAATTATTAATAAGCAGAAACAATAGAGTGAAAAACTGAGGAGGAGTAAGATTTTGAATCAAGAAGAACAATCAAAGATCAGCATCAGTCATAAACATGTATGCAATTTCGATTTTTTGGATGTACATACATTGATTTACATACTTTATTGAATGTATCACGAATTAGAAGTTGTGTTTTAACTGATATGAACTCTTCATCATACTATTATTCATTGAAGTCTTAGATCCAATATGAACTTGTAATTCATAGCTTAATCGATTGTTCACTGTCATCAACTACAGATAATAGAGAATGTCGAGTTCCATTCCTATGTACACAAATACAGGTCCTAAGACTTTCAAATTAGCATGTTATTTTATTTACATTTTATGTTTTTCATTACATATACCATATTTTTGTTTCAGTACTTTAATTAAATGTTTATCATTAATAGGTGAACAATCAGACAACCGATTTAAGTTTACTTATTAATGTAAAGGAGGTATCTTGATAACGGGTGCTCCTGTAAGTAAATCACAATTTGGTTAAGGGTTTACATCTGAGCTTGAACTAAAAATTCATATAGGAAACTTGTTTATTTTGTAGGAAATACCTTATTCCCTTGCACGAAGGTTTGGCACTAATATCCCGAGAACAGTAACATTTGGTTTGAAAAAATGGCGAGATTTACACAAGAACTTTCACCATAAGTGATGAGAGACTTGGTGGACTAATGCCTTTAATAAGGAAAAATTATATACAACCTTATGATAAGGTCACTTTTTGTGATACATGATCAGGACATTTAACACTTGAAATTGTTGATAGCGACGACATTGAGAGATTGCGGAATAATGGCAAGAACCGCATAATAACATGTCTTATTTGTTATATTTTTTACAAACATGTTTACCATATGTTCTGATGGTTATTTGATGAAATTATAAACTCCATGATGAATTAGGAGAACTGATTCAAATAAAAAAAGGAAATGGCTTGGTGGATATGGAAGTTAAAATTGCAGAGGTGCTCTTGTTCAATTTATATCAATTATGAAGCCATCGAATCTGAATAATAGCTCCCACGGAGTGGTACGATTTCAAATTACTTACAAAACTCATCATTTGTGATATAATAAAAAACACTCTTTCCGCACTAATTTGCGATCTTCTCATAAGTTCAATTAAATATTACATTTGTTTCATCAGTAGCTCATTCCTCCAGAAATCCATCCATTACATCATGCGTTCAAAGCTGGTGATGAATTCTTATTGGTCAGAAATACAAGAAGTTGGAAAGTTGGCATTATTCTTTCTAATGAGGTACCGAGATTTTCAGCAGGATGGAACAAATTCAGCAGCGATAACAATCTAAAGATTTTGGAAAGACTGGTTTTTTATTTCTCAAACAATGTTGACGGTGTTGTATTCAATGTTGAAGTTTAGAACTACAGATATTACAATCGTGTCATTTAACCACCTGAAATTTTTATTTTAAGAAATAATCATGGTTTGATGCCGTAAATTTTGAAGTTGTTTCATGAATTGTGAAGGATATTTGATTCAATGCTAATGATTTGTAGATGTCGAGGTACTGATCATTGTTAAACTAATCACTAGTTTGGTTTAAGTGTCACGATAAGGCCTGAATATGCAGAGTTCATGTTGCATGAGGCTACCTTCATAAATAAATAGTTCACTTATTAAAATTCTAAAATTGTAATATCTCTGTGACACTGTAAGCATGCTACATGTTTATAATAATATAGTATTTAAGTCACTCATCCTTCTGCTGATCTTTTAAAAAAGGTTACAATCATTTAATTAACTTTGCAAATACCTATGTACAACAATATGAAATATTAAATAAATAAGTAAAAAAAAGCACAATTAGCATAAATAAGTATAGTACTATTTATACCGATTCCTCACTGCTTCCACCTCTGGAATGTCAGAATTTACATAAATTACAGAAAAGGGCAGGTTTGTGATGAAAGCATGTCCTGTATAAATAATGTAGGTATTAATTATAATCATTTTCTTATAAATTGAATGTCAACAAAGAAGTGTGTATACCAATATAAGCATTAAAAACTACCATAAATTATTTCTGGTTTAAAAAGTGATAGTATAACAATTGTTGAATATCATGGTAAAAAAATTTATTCGCCTCTTTAGCCAAATCACCCAGTATTTTTACTTCAACTTTGGATATGACATCACTAACATAGAAATTCAGGCATTTGATTTCGCCATAAACCGTCTATACAGTACTAGAGTGGATCTCTTGGTAGACAACTCCAATTATATTTAAAATACAAAAAGTCTATCACAAATTTGAATGATTATAAATGTATTTCGTTGTCTGTAAAAAACATTTGTACGAAAATATAAATGTACTTTAATCAAATTATATTTAGCGAATATCATTGGTGAAATACCTGATGTGGAAAGGGGAGAGTCATCATAATCATCATGTGAATAATTAATTTCAACATTATTAGTAAAGTTTTGCAAGCTCACAAAATCATACTTCTATAATGGAACACTCCAATCATCACCAATGACATGTTTTACTATAGTTGACCATGGAAAGTATATTTTCATCGGTGAGGAGTTTTCACTTGCTGTTTTCAAAGCTCGAACGCAGCAAAAGTGCAATATTTCATATATGTTCCCTTCGGAAAAAGTTTGGGAAAATACACTGAGTAACTCCAAAGGGATAAAAGCATGCAAACATACATTCTGAGATATTAAGATTGTCACAACTAAGACTAAAATGTGTAAAGAATCAGCTTTTCAATCAATATATTTTCATAAATTTAGATCTTACATTTTTGTTAAGAAGAATTAAATTTAATCCTTCTGTACTATTTTCCATATTGCCAAAGGTACGCCAAACTCTAATCACACGTACTTTAACCTGCCAGTTACTTGTTGTATGATCAAGAGATGATAGACAACTGAAATTATCTCCTATACAACAAACAATTTGGAGATGATATATAAGTCATCTTTGTATTTGTTATCGATTGTGACAAATCCACGGGTTCAACTTCTGTAGTATTACCACAATAAAAAACTGTATTAATTAAATTTATTTAATTGCGTGCGCCAAACCTGCATAATTCAGAACAAAAAATAATGAAAATACCTTCATCAAAAAATTGTTCTTCCACATGTGTTCCAACATACGCTTCATCAAAATTTTTATTCAGATTGGCAGCCACGGGAGAAGGTAATCGATTGTTGCTTGTATCGGAGTTATGCCTAAGTGAACCATCTGCAATAATGTGGGTATGTTATATAATAAAAAAACAAACTAAATTGGAAAATAAGAATATTGATAGTGATGGCCAATCCTGGAAATAAGATGAACATGGCAAAATTCAGCTTCTTATACCCTGTGAAGCAGGATCAATATTCTCCTTTATTTTTTCTTTGTTACGTAGTATTGTAGATATGCTAGGGCCTCTGTAACGCCTCTTCGATTCTATGGAAAAGAGAAAATCTTATGGAAATGTGTTCAAAAATATAATAATTGTAATAATTTCTTATCTCATGTATCGTGTTTAAAAATGGAAGAAAACTATTACCTGATATGTCAGATTCAGCACAACCCTTTGATGTTTGTTTTTTTTGAAATATACGATTTGACACTTGAAGGCGGAGTGGTACCTAAATAAATCACTTCAAGTAAATATGTATAGCATATGTAATATCCGGGAAATATCGTGAAATTATTTTTATCAATAAATAATTATTATGTGATTACTATGTGAATTTTGGTGAATTATCTGGTAACTGAAGTTGATGTTTGGATGTTTATATGTGATAAAATGTGAGTATTTTAATTATGATATGTCCAGAATAAAGTATAGATAATTTTGATATTTTTCTGGTAATTTTTGGATTGTTATATGATTTTATAAAGGATTTATAGAGTTAATAATTATTTTCTAAGTAATTATAAAACTATTTTATAAAACCGGGAATCGTCCGACTTCAACCGTTTTTGCGTTTTTACAACCCGAAACTCTTCGGAAAATTTCTTTTTAACTTAATTTGATTATTCTGAACATTTTCCGTGTTTTGAATTTTTCAATCCGGAGTACGGTTTGACCCATACGAGTCCCAGCGCAAAATTTTCGATACGATAGTCATTTCGATAGATCACCAAAACCCGTATTCTCGAGAGACGGGATATTTTTACATTATTTTCTCGTATAGTGTTTTATAAGAAGCCCAGTGTTGATAATTATCCAAAATTGGTATCAAATTGGATCGTTTTTGCAGTTACTTAGCGGATAAGTAATCTATTTTCGGATCCAATACGATCCAACGGATATTAATATTCTATAAGTATAAATAGCCTTTTTCTTATTTTATTTTATTCGTATAATCATAAACAAACAGTTAAAACAGATAATTTACAGAGAAAACCCGAATATTCGTTGCGTTCTTCAAAATCAAACCTACAAACGAAGGCGTTACCAAACTCGAAATCAAGCGTGCAATATACCAAATTGAAGCTCTCGAAGAGTACTTTCAGAATCTACCATCAGTTTCAGTACAGAAATCAAGGTTATTTTCCTATTTATTTATTTATTTTTATTCAAATTAATTTACGATTAAAATATGAAATTTTGATTTTGATGTTGTTTGTGTGATTTAATGATTGTATCTTGTAGATAATTTTGTCCTAATCATTTTGGTATATTATATGATGAATTTGGAGTTCAATAACATGTAGAAAAAGGGGTTTGCTTTTCGAATTAATAAAATTAGGGTTTATAGAGTTTGAATGTTCTTAAATTGGAAATTACGCGTTTTTAATTTAAGGGTTATTAGAAGATTTGATTGATGTCAGCTTATAAATCGTTGAAAGAGGAATTAATTAGTACCAATTTGAAGGCCAATGGGTACCGAATTCGACCTCGCCGGAAAATGGCGGAGAAGTCGCCGGGAAACTTCGGCCGGATTTTTGAGTTATACAAACACGAATTTGCGAATTATGTTGCCACGAGCGTGTTCCTGGAGTCGAAAGGATTATCCCCTGTTAATTTGAGCCGATTCTGGGTGCAGTTTCAGGTGGCCGGAAAGCTTGGGGTCGCCGTTATTGGCGACCACCGGCGATGGATGCGGAAGGTGGTAAAATTATCATTTTGCCCCTGTAGTTGTGTATTCTTTGCAAAATAGTCCCTATGGTTTCCAGATTTAACAAATACAGGATTTCTCTTTTAAATATTTTCAAAAATCATATTTCTGTTAAATTTATTTCCAAAAAATTATTTTTAAATGTTTAAAATTCCGAAAATCATTATTTTTAATTCTGAAAATTATTTTTAATTCAAAAATAAATCTGAATTATTTAATTAACTAATCTTCATTGATAATTAGTTATTTAATTAGTCAATTAATTTAAATATTAATTGATTAATTTAATTAGTTAATAATTAATTTTAATTGATTAATTAATTAGATTTAATTATATCTTTTGATTTAAAAATTCCGAAAAATAGTTTCGAGCTTTAAATATTATTTTAAATTATTTTCAAGGCTCGATAATTATTAATAAAGTATTTTAATGTCAGATTCGGGTGATCGAACCTTGTTATTTAATTATAATATGATTCTTCTTTGAAAAATTATTTTGATTGAGTATCTTGCGTGCTATGTGCTACGTGTTATCTGATTGATGTGTTATATGCCTATGAGGTTATTGTTTGACAGTTTTTATCGTAACTTTCAATCCGTAACTCGGATTTGGGTGAAACGAAGGGTAGATAGAAGCTTGTAACGAATATAATGAGATGAGAATTAGTATTGTTAACTATATGTGATGTCTAATAGAGGAAGTGAGGCGTCGAAAAGGAAATTAGGTGATCAATAAACAGAACCGAGGTATCGAAAAAGAATACAAGTGATTAGTGAGAAAAGAGAGGCATAGAAAAAGAAGAGAAGTGGTTGTTGAGTACAAACGTTAGACGAATGCAAGTGAAATTTTAAATCATCTGTGATAAGGAAAGTACTTCTGAACCTTCCTCGAGATATATTACAAATATTTCTGAACTTTCTCATAACATGTTGCTAGTATTCAAAAGAGTCATGTTTTATATTGTAAATGCTTAAATTATTCAATCTTGAACCCTGATCACATCATCCAATTTGAGCTGTAAGCCTTATTCTTTGTAAACCGCTGATTGTTGATTTTCCTGGATATTAAACCATACAAATACAATACTACTCCACAAATATATATACACCGTTTACCAAATACCGAAACAGAATTACTTGAGCATACAGAAACTTATATACCCTAGAATACCCTATGATATCAAAGATCTACACCTTGTATTAGCATTGAACCATTATTCATCAGATACCTGATTCCTCATCAGGCTTGAAGCCGTTCTTCATATTTACACCTTGATATACCTTGGTGATACCTATAAAATGTTTTATGCTCTGAGATAAATGCTTTATCAATGTTAATTATGATTCTGTTTTATTGAATTACAATGATTATAATATTGAACTGATTTTGAATTGGATGGTTTTATAAATGTGGACCAGATTCGTGGTCGGACCAGATTCGTGTCAGAGCAAATTCGTGGTCATATTAGGCCAATGTGTGATTGGATCCAGTATAGAGAGCAGAGTTGTGTGCCTTGCTCGGGGTTAGTGCGTAACTGATCAACAACCTAACCTTGGTTTTAAAAAGTTTTAAAATGAATATCTAATTCTAATGATTACTTGACAAAAAACTTGATTCCTCTGAGTCATTTCAATTGATCGTTGTTTAACCTCAGTTATTGCTATTATGACTTGCTGAGCTAGTTCCAAATCTATTTATGTTATTCTACAGTTAAAAAGTAAATGGTTGGTAACGAGAATTCCCAATCCAGTGTGCGAGATAGCAGGAGCTTTATGTTTAGTTTGAGTTATGTAAGCTTGTAAGAATGCTTTCATTACCAGTTGTACGTTGAACTAGTTGGGATTTGGTATGATGTAATAAAAGTTAAGATGGTGGCTTGTTTTCATACTCTAACCTGTTATGATCCGTGGTTATGGTAAGTAGGGTCATTGCATATATTACTTTCATAAACATGTGTATATATGTTGTGTGTGTGTGTTGTGAACCCCAAACTTCTGACCCTGGTTTGGAGGGCATCACATGTTTGGTATCAGAGCTACAGGTTATAAGTCACTGAATCAATCCTAGATTGTCGGGATGGATAGAGGGTTAACATTAGGATTAAGAAATAGAAATATAGGACATCGAGAGGTTGAGTGCGACTGTATAATAGTTTTGATATGATTCGTGATGAGATTTGAGATTCTTATCTAGCGACGTGATTTTCAGATAGCATCGATGGCAGATTCTTTTATGCCGGTATCATCTGATCATTTAGGGCCTTCAGTCGGAGGACCATCATCTGATCTACGCCCTACTCTTCCACCACTATTAGCCATATTACCTCCGGTTGTGACTGTTGCACCTCTTCAAACTATTATTCCATCCTCTAATGTGAGACCACCTATTCGAGGATCCCCATCTGCCGATTTTGGTTGTACTGGACATTTAGACGTAAGTGCATATTATTAATTTATCCCACACCTTATCCAATACCATTTGTTTGAGGCCTATCTTATGGAGAAACAACACCAATGAGGATGGATTCGAGAGCTACAACATATTGTGAGTACACGAGATATTAAGAAAGGTGGAATAAACCTAGAGAGAGGATTCATGTGTTTCGGAGGGGTAGCTGCTACCAGGTTATATGGAGCCACTAGTAAGTAGGCCACCCATGATTATCTTGTGGAGTGAGCTAGATGGGTTTTAAAGGAGTTTGAGAAGAATGGAGACCCATAGTTTTCTTGGAATTAGATAATGGTATTATGACAAACGTGATATATATAGTAACGATGTGATGTGATATCAACAGACTTTATTTTATAGAATAGATTTGTTGACTATTGGATAGACCTGTTGTACATAGAAATAGAAAAAAGGATGATGGGAGTATTACCGGAATATAATCCTTGAAGTGAAGTTACGAACGAGATAATATGCAACGAAACTGAAGTTTTCATCGACTAATGAAGGAAAAATGGACCCAATAAGAGGTAGATGATATATGGAAATGAATGGACTATTATCTGAATGTTTCCCTAATTTGATACCTTTAGTGGTTGAGAAGGACAACAACCAACTCATATAGTAATGACGACCAGGTGTATGATTTTTAAAATTCTAAAACAGTTTTCAAAATAAATTTTCTTAACAAAATAAGTTTTTTAAAAAAAAATTGGTTGTCAAATTACTACTTGAGTTTCTCGATTGTTATAAGAATCAGATTACTTAGAAGAATACTTGTTCTAGAAGTTAGTATGTTTAATTTAGAAAGCTAATTAGACCTGCTATTATGGAGAAGATTTGATTGTTCCTAATAGAAGAGTGCAAATCTTGTTTGATAAGTTTAATGACGGAACCAACATGTTGAGAAACTATTAATCCAATCTTTGAGACAATTAGAGTTTAAACAATACGTTGATTTAAAAGAAGCCTGAGCATGATCGAAGAAGGTTAAACAAATTCTCAGCCTTTTCTAAAGAAAGAACCTTATTAACAAAAGAGTCGATATGTTGAATGATCAATGGTTATTTTAAGTCGCATATAAGAAATTTAAAGTTATGAATGTAAATTTCATGAGGACGCACCTATGGTCGAATTATTAAAGAATTGAACGTGAATGCATGACGCTAAATATACAAGACTTAATAAATAGGAATATATTATAATGATCAATTTATGAAGGCATTTTAGAGAACTTTCCGAAGTTAATATATGAGTCGAAATGGGATCTATTGATCGAACAAGCGTTGAAGCTGTAAATGGGTAAAATATGGATGGCGACCAATGATATCATTCTTTTCTACAATACTATATATTCTTATAAATCTTGAATAAAGTATGAACTTCTTTCACGATAAGTTCTATGAGGTGATAAGAAAAAGAAGATTGTTGTATTCCTTTTTAAAATCATTTTCCCCCTCAAGTTTTGCTTTCTGATTGAGACAAGGAGTATTATGGTGTGATGCTTTGTCAGAATGATATGGAGTCTGGTGGGATGCCACCTAATCATGTGCTGTATGCCATATGGTACGAATGACTGACCATCTTAAGTATCAATGTGATTGTCTCATTCATATTCAAATCATTACTCTTTCTTTCTTTTCAACTATAAGTTTATTAAATTATGGATCCTTCTAGTTGCTTTATTGCACTGTTGTTCTTTACAAAAGTTTTCCAAACAAAAATTAATCTACCAAGAATCAAGTGAACAAAGTTCCAGCTATTGGATTTATATATTTCAAGTACGGGAACCAGGGCATATGGCAAGGATTGTAAATCACCAGCCCTAGTTAGCGATATGCTAAGAATCGTAATATCTACTTCGATAGTGAATAGGTCTCCAAGATTGGGAGTTTATGATATGTTCGTAAAAGATGTTATTCATAATATGAATATGATGGCGGGTATGCTTACTGTGAATTCTTTATGTGCTAAAGTATTAATAGATTCAGGAGCAACTCGATCATTATTTCTCTAAGTTATCCTGATAAGTTGAATTTCCCAATTGTATTGCCAAATGAGTTCATAATTATAAACCTAGTCAATTGGGAATGTGTATATATTAAGCAAGAGTGTATCAATTGTGAGATGGAGATTTCTAGCAATAAGTTTATGCTGATTCAATACCATTTAAGAGAGGAAAATTTGACGTTATTGAAGGAATGGTTTGACTATTTAAATGTAATGTTCAGATAGACTATTATAATAAGAAGGTAAGTCTAAAGATGTCGGAAGAAAAGGTGATGACGTTTAGAAATCAAAGGTGAGTAAAGAAGTTTTAAAGATAATTCAAGATAAAAGGTAATTGTTGCAAAGATGGGAGTATTATAATGCTTTTGTGATAAATAGAAGCCAGAATTTGGTAAAAATTTGAAGATATTCTAGTAATCAGTGAATCTGTAGACGTGTTTCCAGACAAGTTGTCAGGAATTCCTCCAAATAGAGAAATTGAGTATGCAATTGAGTTAGCACCTAGAACAAAACCAGTGTCCAAGGCCCCGTACAAAATGGTGCATGTTGAAATGAAGGAACTCGCAAAGCAATTACAAGAGTTATTAGAAAAAGGAGTGATTAGACCCAGTGTATCCCCATGGGGTGCACTGGTATTATTTGTCAAGAAGAAAGACGGAGGCATGAGATTAGGTATCGACTAGCAGAAGCTCAATAAGTTTACTATCAAGAACAAGAATCTGTTATCTTGAATTAATGATTTGTTTCATCAGTTGAAAGAAGCAAAGTATTTTCTAAGATTGATTTAAGATTTGGGAATGATCAATTGAGGATCGAACCTGAGGACGTATCGAAGACAGCTTTTAGAACTAAGTACGGTTATTATGAAATTCTAGTAATGTCTTTTGGACTGACTATTGCACCAGTAATATTTAAACTTGATGGATAAAATCTTTAAGGAGTATCTGGATAAGTTGTATTTGTGCTTATAGGTGATATTTTGATTTATTCAAAGTCAACGGAGGACCGTGCAAAATATTTAAAGGTAGTTTTGGGAATTCTGAGAAGGAAGATGTTGTCTGCTAAGTTTTCAAAATGTGAGTTTTGGTTGCATGAAGTTTAATTCTTAAGATAAATAGTCAGTGATGAAGGAACCCAAGTGGATCCAGCAATGATTACAACTATTATGAATGGGGAGAGACCAAAAGCACCAACAGAAGTGAGAAGTTTATATGTAATGAGTAGTGTGAAGAAAGTTTTCAGGAATTGATGAAGAGATTGATCACAACACCCGTTTTATCACTTCCGGACGATCAAGAAGAGTTTGTAATCTATAGTGATGCTTCTCATAAGGGATTAGGTTATGTGTTGATGCAGTACAATAAAGTTATTACATATGGGTCTAGACAACCGAAACCTCATGAGCAGAAGTATCCTACTCCTGACTTGGAACTGGCAACAAAAGTATTCACTTTGAAGACTTGGAAACATTATCTATATGGAGAAAGATGTGAGATTTATATGGACCATAAGAGTTGAAATATATATTTACACAGAAGAAACTTATTATGAGATGACGAAGATGGTTGGAGTTGATTAAGGATTATGATTGCATGATTAACTATCAACCATGAAAAGCAAATATAGTGGCAAACGCATTAAGCAAAAAGGAGAAATTGAATGTATTGAGTGTGCCAGAAGAGATATATAAGGAATTTCAGAATTTGGAATTGGAAATCATAATTTATAAGTCAAATTAAGTGAAGGTGTATAGTATGACCTTTCAGACATAGTTAGTAAAGATAAAGATATGTCAAGAAAAGATAATGAATTAAGATATCAATCGTTTGGTAGAAGAAGAATTGTGCACTCAAAAGGATGAGCAAAGCATTCTTAAATTTTCTTCCAGAATTTAGATTCTATCAGAAATAGAGTTGGAGAATGAAATTTTATAGAAAACTCATAATTCTAAATATACAATCCCTTCAGGGAGTACCAAGATGTATATAGATTTAAAAGAAAATTATTATTGAAATAAAAAAAGAGACGGGTTAGTAGTTGTTATATATGTCAAAGAAGTAAAGCGAAGCATCAGAGACCTAATGGATTATTGCAACCATTAGAAATGCAGAATGAAAATGGGAGCATATTGCTCTGGATTTTGTAGTCGGATTACCAATGATAAAAGCAAACCACGATGCCATTTTGGTTATAGTGGACAGACTAATTAAGTCAACTCATCTTTTACCTATTAATGAAAGAATTTCATTGGACAAGTTGGTTCACATGTAATTCAAAGAGATAGTAGTTCGTCATGGAGTTCTCGTGTCTATTATATTTGATCAAGATTTAAGATTTAATTCAAGGTTTTAAAAAAGTTTTCAAGAATGTTTGAGTAGCTAAGTTGAATATGAGTCAACTTATCATCCACATAATGACGGCTAAAGCGAAAGAATGATTCAGATAATTTAAGATATATTATGTGTTTGTGCTAATGGTTTTAGAAGAAATTGAGATGAAGTTAGAAAACGTGAGATACTTAGACTAAAGTTGGTACAACACATGAAGGAAGTTGTCGAGATTATTTAGAAAAGGTTAAGTGCAACACAAGATTGTCAAAGGAAATATGCAGATCAAGCTAGAAAGAACATGGAATTTGAAGAAGGAGATTTAGTCTTGTAAAAACTGTCACCGCGAAAGGGATCATCCAGGATCGGAAAGAAAGGAAAGATGAGTCCTAGAAAAGCTGGACCTTTTGAAATTTTGAAAACGTGTTGGTAAGGTAGTATACGAATTGGCGTTACCCCCCGCATATGGAATATATTCATAATGTTTTATATGTGGCAATGTTTAAAAAGTAGAATCTGGAATTCTAGACATGCGATAGAATATGAACCGATAGAACTTTAGGAAGAGTTGTCATATGTTGAGAATCCAATAGAGATTAAAAAAAGAGAAAGTGTTAAGAAATAAAGATGCAAATTTAGTAAGAGTATTATGGAAAAAAAACCTAAGGGTTGAAAAGTCAACCTGGGAACTAGAAAGTGATATGCGGGAAAAGTACCTGTAACACCCCCAAATCTGGGGTCGGGGATCCGGGTTGTCACGAGTTCTATTTCCCTTAATAACACCCAATCTTAATAAATTATCAACTACTCTGTACTGTGACCCCACAATAAACACACACACCACAAGTTATAGTCTTAGAGATGAATGTCCAAAAATAATTACAAGTCGTTTTATTCCACCATTATATGCCAATACACCTTAAAAAGGTTTCTGAATAAATTTACATTTCTTTGCCATTATTACAATTCATAAATATACATAATCTGGTACATCAAAAGTTGAAAGCCTAGCCTATTGGTAATTTCTACCTCAGCTACAGCGGCCTCAACGCTTCCCGAAAGCTGCGGAACGTTTCCTATCCGCTTGCGAATTGGGAGCTTGGTCATGTTCATCTTATCTATCTGATGTTGTGATGAAAGAAGAAAGCAAGGGTGAGCAACAAGCCCACCGAAATAATATGTATAATAATTCACAATATATGAGCATTCACATAGTACTCAAGAAAGTCTTGGTTAAGAAGAAATGAACCAAGTTGATATCTTAATGCGATGAAGTCGCAAAATATTCAGTATATATATATACATATATACTTTTCAAAATATTGGAAGTCCTCTTCCATGCATAATACACACAGAGTTCCAGTGTATAACTGTATAAAAATATCGTTGCAAGGTGATTTCATATATCTAACCTTGTCTCAACGTTTTACTGAAAATCTTTGACATGCATAAGATAATCATTTACTAGATATAAGTTTAAAAGATGAAGTTACAAGATACTCCAATATACTTATATCTTTTCCAAATACTACTTGAACTACCACCGTTCAAGTTATAATTAGTTTCAAAAGTTCATCCCATAGATGAGACTACAAGATAATACTTGAATAGATTCAATCTTTGAAATATTATTGAATGAAATGAAGTTACGAGATACTTCATTAAGTCCCGATATATATACACCTATATATATCTCTCATACATTTCCTGAAAACCTCTGTCATGTAAAGTATGAACAGAGTTGCAATATCCAATGAATTTGGAAAGAAAATAAATTTTTTTTGGCATAAACCTGATATCTTGCTGATCAGGCAAAGATACCAATAAGTAACCTTTCCTACTAGTAGATGGATGAATCCCCCACCGGTCATCACCCTGGCCACATAAGGACCTTGTGCTGGACCGCCACCCGACCTCTTACGCGTTGATGGACTGCCACCCAGCCACTTACACTTTGATAGACCGTACCCCGGCCTGTCGCTTATGCCGACTCAATTAGATGGGCTTACTTCCCGAACGTTGGGTAAGTAATCAATTCATTTGTTTTCTCAAAACAGCAACCACGTTGCGAATGTAAAATGCACCACAGAGCTGGATCCCCCAGGTTTTGAGCGAGTATCTAAATCCCCTTTGAAAGGAAGATCTTAAATATAAAAAAAATGAGTTTTGGGGTCCACTCTAACTTTAAAAATCATTTTGAAGACTCGAAAATATTTTTAAGAATGTTTGGAGTACTGCTGATTTATTAAAATAAATCAGTCCCGATATATTAGAAAATATCTGAATATTATTATTTAAATAATATTCTCATAAAGATAATCCTTATAAAAATAATCGAAGTAGAAGTTTTAAAACTTATACTTGAAATGGATATTAAATAACCAAAGATATACTTATATGAAAGTACTATCTTTATTTGAATAATCGAAAATAAGTTTGATTATTGACACCTTATTCTTTAATAAAACAAAGAATATATTTCAGTAATAAGCGGAGTCATAATACCTCGAATGAATATTATAAATAATATTCATTAAATAAAATAAAGGAGTCATACATCCTCAAATGAATATTCAATTAATAATCAATAAATATAATAAACTGAGTCCTAAGCCCTCGGATGAATATTTGAAATAATATTCAATAATAAAATAAAGGAGTCATAAGTCCTCGGATGAATATTCAAATAATATTCATTAAATAAAATAAAGTTATCGAATAAACCTTATTCGGTTAATAGTTTGGAAAACTATAACCATATATATATAAATATATATATATATATATATAATCTACTCAGGATCCTCGACTCCCGGTTTTAGAAAATGTTTTCACCTTTGGGTCCCTATACTAAGGGTATATGCAAATTACCGCTATTCTCTAGCATAGGTATTATCAACTGAACCAACAGATATATATGGAAAGAATACGAAACAGGCATGCATATATATACCATATCAGCATGCTTCAATATATCGCACATTTGCTAATTAACCAACATGCATCTATCGCAAGATAATGCATATACACATATACATCACAACAACAGTATAACGGATAGAAAACTTGCCTGAGCGACTGGGGGTTACGAATCGCTCGGGACGAGTCTGGTAACCTATAAATAACAAGTAAGTTGGAATTAAACCAAAGTCACTTGTAAATCTGCACTCTAACCAACTTAGACTCTGACGCTCATTTTGCGCTTACTGATTCTCTTAAGTCACTCGAGTACCCTCGGCTCCACCATTTTTAATAATTTAACCATTACGAGTTTTAAGGCGATTCCTTCACGAGTGTCTTACCAACTGCCTAAAACTCTTACCATAATTGTTTCATATACTAATTAACCCTTTTTGGTCTTTAACCTATGTTTCAAAGTAAGGCGAGGGGAAAAGTTTCGTTCGCGAAACGCTGTTACTTGAAACGGTCGTTTCTCCTAAACCGTGCATCGGAATCGAACGAACTACATATCAAAACGAAGCTCGTAACATGAGCTATCTAAACATGGCAGTGGTCAACATCTAGCAGGGGGTTCTCGGGTCCTAATGTTATGAACAAAAGCAGTCTAAAGTAAATCAGACATTACGACGGCTATGTTTACGCGATTTCCCAATTTTAAACCATTCAAAAACCATCACAATTCAACCCCAATCCATTCATACAACCAAAGTCCATCCTTATCACATCATAACAGCCCCAATCAATTCAATATTAACATTTATACTTATGCCTAAGCTTGAATTTAACTATACTTAAGTTCTTTTAACCAAAACAACAAGATTCACCATTCCATTTCACTACCACTCCAACCCACACTCTAAACCACAAGCATTAAGCTACTACATCACCATAATAATCAAAATCATCTTATAATACAAAGGAATCTAGGGTTTGAAGATGATATACCTTCCTTGAAGTGGTGGGAGTAGCTAGGAAGTCTTAAGAAGCCTTGAGGAGTCTTAGGAAAGCTTGGATCTTAAAGGAAAAATCAAGTTAAAATTCTTGAAGTCACTATTCATTGTCTTCTTCATTGATTTATTGAAGAAGATTGAGAATGAATGGGGTGCTTAAACTCATGATATAGCCATAACTATGTATAAGGATGATTAGGGAATTATCTTACCAATTTAGGAAGCCTTGATCTTGAGTTTTGAATTTCTTCTTCCTTTGCAATAGTAAAAGCCGAGAGCAATGAAGAAATAATGCCTTGTTTTTTTTTTGTTTTGATGAAGAATGAATTATTTGGCTTGGTTGGTTGTAGTTTTGTTTTTGTTTTGGTAAATTACCTATTTGCCCCTGATTTTGTGTGGTTAATAATCCACCACATTTCCTTCCTTCCCATGTCATGCTTATGTCATGCTATGATGTCATCTTTCCCTCCTTGTCCTCTTCTCATTGGTTGGGTGACATCATCCCCACTAATCTCTTTGATTAACTTCCTAATTGTTTGCCTATGACCGCTGATCTGTTTTACGGTTCGCTTAACTTTCGTTTTCGTTTATCGTTTGAGGGATCATACCCGGGATCTTATTACTTAGGTTCCCTTAACCTTTCTCAATATATTATATTCCTTTTATGATCCTCTCTTATAATCCTTTAATTTAAATCCTTTTTATCCTGTTACCTTATACTCAATTCTTTCCGTATCTAGTGGATTTCCGGGAAAAATCAAAGGGTTCGGTATTGGATTCTGACGATCTTTACATACACTTATATACCATGTAAAGTACTAATAAAATCTCAGAATATCCATAACAGAACCCCTACATAGTGTGGCATGAAAAGTTTTCTCATTCAGGTAAAACACTATTCATAAGGGTTACAAAAAGTTTAAAATTTTGGGGGTTATTACAGTACCCTCATTTGTTTACTTAAAAGATTCTGAGGACAGAATCCTTTTAGGGGGGAATGATATAATATCCGGGATATATCGTGTAATTATTTTTATCAATAAATAATTATTATGTGATTATTATGTGAATTTTGGTGAATTATCTGGTAACTGGAGTTGATGTTTGGATGTTTATATGTGATAAAATATGAGTATTTTAATTTTGATATGTCCAGAATAAAGTATAGATAGTTTTGATATTTTTCTGGTAATTTTTGGATTGCTATATGATTTTATAAAGGATTTATAGAGTTAATTATTTTTTGAGTAATTATAAAACTATTTTATAAAACCGGAAATCATCCAACATCAACCTTTTTTGCATTTTTACAACCCGAAACTCTTCGAAAAACTCCTTCATAAACTAATCTGATTATTCAGAATATTTTCCGTGTTTTGACTTTTTCAATCCGGAGTACGGTTTGACCCGTACGAGTCCCGGCGCAAAATTTTCGATACGATAGTCATTTCGATAGATCAATAAAACCCGTATTCTCGAGACGGGATATTTTTACATTATTTTCTCGTAGAGTGTTTTATAAGAAGCCTGGTTTTGATAATTATCCAAAACTGGTATCAAATTGGATCGTTTTTGCAGTTACTTAGCGGCTAAGTAATCTATTTTTGGATCCAATACGATCCAACGGGTATTAATATTCCATAAGTATAAATAGCCTTTTTCTTATTTTATTTTATTCGTATAATCATAAACAAACAGTTAAAATAGATAATTTACAGAGAAAACCCGAATATTCGTTGCGTTCTTCAAAATCAAACCTAAAAACGAAGGCGTTACCGAACTCAGAATCAAGCTTGCAATATACCAAGTCGAAGCCCTCGAAAAGTACTTTCAGAATCAACCATCAGTTTCAGTGCAGAAATCAAGGTTATTTTCCTATTTATTTATTTTAATTCGAATTAATTTATGATCAAAATAAGAAATTTTGATGTCGTTTGTGATTTGATGATTGTATCTTATAGATAATTTTGTCCTGATCATTTTGGTATATTATATGATAAATTTAAAGTTCAATAACATGTAGAAAAAGGGGTTTGATTCTCGAATTAATAAAATTAGGGTTTATAGAGTTTGAATGTTCTTAATTGGAAATTAAGCATTTTTAATTTAAGGGTTAGTAGCAAATTTGATTGACGTCAGCTTATAGATCATTGAAAGAGGAATTAATTGGTACCAGTTTGAAGGCCAATGGGTACTGGATTCGACCTCGCCGGAAAACGGCGGAGAAGTCGCCGAGAAACTTCGGCCGGATTTTTGAGTTATACAGAAACAAATTTACAAATTTTGTTGCCACGAACGTGTTCCTGGAGTCGAATGGATTATTCTCTGTTAATTTGAGCCGATTCTAGGTGTAGTTTCAGGGGGCCGGAAAGCTTGGGGTCGCCGTTAATGGCGACCGCCGGCGATGGACGAGGAAGGTGGTAAAATTACCACTTTGCCCTTGTAGTTGTGTAATCTTTGCAAAATAGTGCCTGTGGTATCTAGATTTAACAAATACAAGATTTTTGTTTTAAATATTTTCAAAAATCATATTTTTGTTTAATTTATTTTCATTAAATTATTTTTATTTATTTAAAATTCTGAAAATCATTATTTTTAATTCTGAAAATTATTTTTAATTTAAAAGTAAGTCTGAATTATTTAATTAATTAATCTTAGTTGATAATTAGTTATTTAATTAGTCAATTAATTTAAATATTTATTGATTGATTAATTTAATTAGTTATTAATTAATTTTAATTGATTAATTAATTAGATTTAATTATTTCTTTTAATTTAAAAATTTTAAAAAATAGTTTCGAGCTTTAAATTATTATTTTAATTAGTTATAAAATGATTTGTTGACCCGTTTTAATTCCGAAAAATGTTTAAAAATTCGTATTATTTTAATCCCGAATCTTCTGTGAAAAATTATTTTTATTGAGTATCTATGTGCTACGTGCTACGTGCTATTTGATTGATGTGTTATATGCCTATGTGGTTACTGTTTAATAGTTTCTATCATAACTTTCAATCCGTAAGTCGGATTTGGGTGAAATGAATGGTAGATAGAAGCTTGTAACGAATAAAATGAGATGAGAATAAGTATTGTTAAGTACATTTGATGTATAACAGAGGAAGCGAGGTATAAAAAAGGAAACCAGGTGAACAATAAATAGAACCAAGGTATAGAAAAAGAATGCAAGTGATCAGTGCGAAAAAGAGAGGCATGGAAAAAGAAGAGAAGTGGTTGTTGAGTAGAAACGTTAGACGAATGCAAGTGAAATTGCAAATCATCTGTGATAAGGCAAGTACTTCTGAACTTTCCCCGAGATATATTGCAAATATTTCTACTCTTTCTCATAACATGTTGCTAGTATTCAAAATAGTCATGTTTTATATTGTAAATGCTTAAATTATTCAACCTTGAACCCTGATCACATCATCAAATTTGAGCTGTAAGCCTTATTATTTATAAACCACCGATTGTTGATTTTCCTGGATATTAAACCATACAATACAATACTACTCCACAAATACATATACACTGTATAACAAATACCGAAACAGAATTACTTGACCCTACGGAAACTTATATACCCTAGAATATCCTATGACATCAAAGATCTACACCTTGTATTATCATTGAACCATTGTTCATCAGATACCTGATTCCTCATCAGGCTTGAAGCCGTTCTTCATATTTACACCTTGATATACTCTGGTGATACCTATGAAATGTTTTATTCTCTGAGATAAATTATTTAGAAATGTTAATTATGATTTTGTTTTATTGAATTATAATGATTATCATATTCAATTGATCTAGAATTGGATGGTTTTATAAATATGGACCAGATTCGTGGTCGGGCCAGATTCGTGGTCATATTAGGCCAATGTGTGCCTTACATCCAGTATAGAGAGTAGAGATGTGTGCCTTGCTCGGGGTTAGTGCGTGACTGATCAGCAGCCTAACCTTGGTTTTAAAAAGTTTTAAAATGAATATCCAATTCTAATGATTACTTGACAAAAAACTTGATTCCTCTTAATCATTTCAATTGATCATTGTTTAACCTCAATTATTGCTATTATGACTTGCTGATCTAGTTAGCTCACTCTTGTAAATCTGTTTATGTTATTCTACAATTAAAAAGGAAATGGTTGGTAACGAGGATTCCCAGTCCAGTGTGTGAGCTAGAATTCCAGGTTAAATGGGATCGAGATAGCAGGAACTTTATGTTTAGTTTGAGTTATGTAAGCTTGTAAGAATGCTTTCATTATCATTTATACGTTGAACTAGTTGGGATTTGGTACGATGTAATAAAAGTTAAGATGGTGGATTATTTTCATACTTTAACCTATTGTGATCCGTGGTTATAGTAAGTAGGGTCATTACATATATTACTTTCATAAACATGTGTATATATGGTGTGTGTGTGTGTGTGTGTTGTGAACCCCAAACTTATTACCCGGATTTGGAGGGCGTCACATCATAATAACGGTCTGCTATTGAAAATGGAATAAGAACTGAAAACTTACATTTAGATATACAGTTTATGTTTGGGATGTTATTGAAAAGCGGTGTGTGATTCATTATCGCTTGACCAAAGCCTAAGCCAAAAAAATCCAAAAAAAATCTAATAAATTAAAAAAATAAACCTGTAAATCATACTCTGTAACTTTATTTGCATACAGCCACATAAGGTGTTATGCCAAAAATGGTTAAAAAAAGTATCTTAAATCAGTGGCCCAAAAGTATGAATAAACAATTAAATTAACATACATGTGTTGGCATTGTGAGATCTCGATGACATAATTGGTGTATTATTGCTTGACGTGGGATATCATGAGATATAACTTGGCGGAGTGGATCCTACAAAAATCAGTTCGTAAATAATAGTAGCAGGTAAAATATGATATATATATATGTGTGTGTTATCTTGATTGAAAAATGATTAACAACTGGACACTTATGATTAGTTATACAGGATAGTATTGGGCTGTTATTGCAATGCGAACTATGATTCAGTTGAGCTTTACCAAAGCATAATAGAAAAAAAAAATTACAAATAAATAGTATTTTGATTAACAAGCTTGTAGAACGTGATCTGGAAAAATGAGATATCAATGTAACATACTAAATGTTAACTACATGTTGGCTACATAACATACGACTATTGGCAATGTGAGATCTCGATGACATTATTGGCGGTTTTGCTAGATGTAGAATGTCTTCTTATATCACATTATTGAGAACCTGATAATTGAAGAATGATATCAGATCAAAGATTAGTTGTATCAATATATTATAGAATATATATGATAACACAATGTCATCAAGTGACATACTCAGGCTATTTGAAGCAAAATTCTCTTTATTTGTACCTGCTGATTGAACTGCATAATAATAAATGGATATTAAAAAAACAATAATGAACGATGCACTAAAACATAATATGTTAAGATATACTGCAAATACATAATACCTTGATTTTCCAGAACTGTATGATTCATGTTGAACAACCTATTACGTAGAAACCTATTAAAAGCTGACTCACGACCTCGACAAACTGCACTAACAAATTGAGTTTATACATTATTAAACACAATCATTTGAAGATATATTACAGATCTTTCATTTATTACATAAAAGATACAGACTGTACTCACTAGACATGACAGATGCTTCAGTGGTTGTCACAGGCTCAGAGATATTTCGTCGGCTATCTAATCTGTTCTCGTCTAGAGGTTGGAGAATCGGATCGCATATCTGTCAACGACCTCATTGCTTAACAACTAAAATGAATAATAAAAGTGACAACGATGACTACAAACTATCAATAACAATGTTTAAAAAAATAGATAGTGTGATTATGTAGATTCATACCAGGACCGTTGTCATCAAAAGTAGTAGAACGTTTGCTCCCATTCATAGCTTCTTTGTTATATAATTAGTCCTATCAATACCAACGTTTAACAAAATAGATAAGAATTAATATGATTATGCCGATTCATACCAGACCCGAGATCATGAAAGGTAGTAGAATGTTTTCTCACATTCAAAGGTTCAACGTTATGCGATGAGTCCAGCGATAATCATTACTGCAAAACAAAAAAAAAGGTTTTGTTAAACATTATAGGACGTACGATTGCACAATAGATAGCAAATCATTGGTACAACTAATTCAATATGAGATGATGACGTATACAATTATTCAGATTCATGTATATGGCCTGTAACAAAGAAAGAAGAGAAGATACTGATTATCAAAGAAAGTAGTAATGATTTTTGAATTTGAATTATTGAAGACCTGAATTGTGGATCTGTAATTGATTGGGTATAAAAACAAATCTATTTTAATAATATATTTGATCTTATTTTATATTGATAATTGATTTTTTAATAATTTAAAATACCATTTAAGATGTGGATAGTCAATGGATCTGTGCATATTTGTATAGGAATTAGTTAATTTATGAATATGGGTCAACCCACTGGTCAAATTCAAAAATATGGGTCAAAATATTTACAAAAATACCATTCTTAGTACTAACTTGAGGGGCTCTTCACTAGTGCTCATTAAGATATAGTAGATTTGCAAAAATACGTTCTGCAAAAATATAACATTATTTTACAAATCTTTTTAGAAGTTGGTAAAATAGCAATCAATTTAAAAAAGTTGTATCTTCGATAAATTTCCTTGTTTTTTTAAATTTTTTCTTGATTTATTAATTATTTTGTTATATTATAATTTGAATTACTAAAATTAATTTTGGAAGTGTTTGGTTTCATTTAAAAGATATAATAAAAAAGTTGAGTGCAATTATAAATTAAGTTGGATGATAATTAATAGAGTTTGCAGTTATATTAGATACATGATTTAATTATTTTAATTAGATTATATTTGTTTAAATTTTATTTTGGAAGGTGTAAACATACTTTTTAGGAAGGCGTTAACCAACCGACTAAACGAAACCATATTTTGCTTATAATAAGATAGTATAGATTAATTAATGGTGTTTCTGCCCATAAATTCTGATTTCCTTTATCAAAACACTATTTCATAGTTTATACTTCTATTTTGACCCTGGACCAAAACTTTAAAATCAATTTTCTAATTTAAATTATTTATTTATACTAAATTCTAATAAGTAAAATAGGCTATCATGAGTAAAATGAAGATTTTGAAAAAAATATATCATATTGTATTGTATTTAATCATAATAACCTTTTTATCAAAAAAACATTTTTTTATCAAAAAAGAATTATGACACTTTTGCTAGGATTCACCCTTATACTTGTGCTTCTATGCTTTCAATTTTTTTGTCATACTTATACAAGTTGCATCTTACTCATATATTTTGTTATATACATGCTATTATATCTTCATGTATGTAATTTTCATATTTTTCAAATGTTGCATATCTACTTTTTGTATTCGTTGTATGCTTTATATGTTGACAAAAGTTTTACAGCCACGGTTGGCTCCACGTGGCTGTGGAACCAATAAATCTGTGCCATTTAAAGTAGTTCGAAATAATTCATTGCAGAAACCATGTCACCTTCGGCAATGATTCATTCTGGAAGCCATGTCACCTTTCGCAATTATTCATTGCAGAAGCCTTCTACATAACTTTATTATTAAATAAATACAACATCCTTGCATTATATTCTAATTATGTTGTCAATATAAAATATAATAATTAAAATTTATTATTTTTTAAATTTTATAAAACTATGTATCATGAAATAATAAAATTATAATATAAATATTCTAGACTTTTTTAGATTATTTCAAGAAACGCGTACCCCAGATATTTTTGATTCATACACATGATCGTTAATGATTTATAAACTCATGACACCATGAGTTTATGATAAGTTTATAAATCAAAAACTGTCTCGGGTAAACGTTTTTCCAAATTATCTAATGGTAGTACTACTGAATCAAGTATTATTTAATAAAAAATATAATTTTATTATTAAGAAAAAAATATTTCTACGAATTTTATAAAATACTTTTATAAGGATATAAATGTGAACAATAATAAGTCTACTTCCGAAATAGCCTATCTATTATATCTGATAATATATTTATGTGTTTCAAATTTAAATGTACAAAATTTTCTATTTCAAAGAAAAATGATAGAATTGATACTCAAAGTACATCATTTGTGGTTATTAAGTGTTAAATTTTTTGTAATACGGAATTGTATATTTTTTCTTTTCTAACTGAACTTTATATCATAAAAAAAGTATTCTAAAATTAAAATTATATTTGTTAAACAATTTTTATTTTATTTTTTAGTGTACTTATTTTACTGTAATAAAAGGTAAGTAAACAATATTTATGTTTATTAAATAAAAAAATTATATCAAAAATTTTAGTAATAGTAACAAGTCCTATCAAATATATGGTTAAATTTCACGCGTCAGTGGCGCGTTGGTTGGTTGGAGTCATTAATACTTCTTCCGCAATGAATCATTGTGGAAGCCACGTCACCTTCCACAATGAATCATTGTGGAAGGAGCATTAAATGCAGGCCCACCAGCCTTTTTTCATCTTTTCACACTTTTTTCCTCATTTTTCATTCGGAGCTCAAGATTAAAGGTGTGTTTTCTCTTCCTATTTTAATGGCTTCATACTGGTTTAGTTATTCAAGTTCATCTAGTGAGCATGATGATTTTGATTATTTTACACCAGTAGGAAAAAATCCGGTTAATCGTAAACTTATTGTAGATGATGGTAATGAATTGATAGATGTTGATACTTATGAATATAAATCTAAGAAAAAATTGGATATGGATGATGATGTTGATTATATGGAAAAGGAGGAAGAGGGTGATCTAATGAGAAAAGGAAAACAAAAAATGAATAATAGTGATGTTGATGATGATTTTAATAGAGAAGAGAAAATGAATATAAATAATGTGCTGCTAGTGAGATATTGATGATGTTAATAGAAAAGAAAAATTTGTTAATGTAGATGATGATTACGATATGAGTTTTGAAAAAAAAAGTAATAGGTTTTCAAAATCAAATATGAATAGTGTTGTCCCTTGTGTTGGGATGCTTTTTAACACTTTGGATGAAGCCGAAGAGTTCTATAGAGATTATGGTAGAAGTATTGAATTTGAGATTACTATTAGGAGTACCCATTGATATTCAAAGGGAAATGGTGTATCCTCGCGCTTCTATATTTTTCGTAAGGGTGGGAGATTAGGTTCTACGAAAAAGGATGTGGAAGATGAGAGAAAGGAAAAAAGGAGGATTAGAGATGTAATTCCAAGAACAAATTATAATGCCCGAATGTCTGTCACTCATAGGGTTAAAAATGATAAGTGGAAAATAACTTTGGTTCAATTGAAGCATAATCATGATATGGTAGCTCCGGATAATTACAATTCATGCAGAAGTCAAAAAATATTGATTCGGCGACCATGACATTGATTGAGTTATTTAATAAATCGAGGATTTAAATCGGTCAAATGATGAGATTTCTTGGTGAAATATGGGGTGGTGTGGAAAACGTTAGTTTTTCAAATTAAAATGTTCGTAATGTCATTCGTGATATAAGACGATGGGTGTTTGATTCTAGTGATGTGGATAGTGGGATGGCCTTGCTACGACATTTGCAAGAAACAAGTTTTGGAAAATTTTTCTATTGAGTTGGTTTGGATGAAGAAAATAGAGTTAGAGGTTTGGTTTGGGTTGATGATCGATCATTGAATGCGTACTCAAATTTTGGAGATGTTATTTCATTTGACTTAACCTATAGGACCAATAGGTATTGTATGCCGTTTACACCTATTACGGGGGTCAACCACCACTACCAAAATATCTTGTTCGGTTTTGCACTAATGAGGGATGAGAAAGAGACTTCCTACAAATGGGTTTTGAAAACATGGTTGGAAGCCTTTGGGAACAAACCTCCCCAAACAATCATTACGGATCAAGATATATCGTTGGGAAATGCTATTGCCGAGATTTTGCCACATTAAAAAACATACATTATGTTCATGGGACATAAGTAGTAAGTTACCCGAGAAATTGTCGGTTTTGTACACATAATATCTGGATTTTAAGGCGGATTTCAATGGTTGTTTATACAAGTCATTGTCACCCGCGGAATTTGTTGGTAAGTGGGAGGTTTTGGTTGAGAAGTATGAACTCGAGGAACATGTCTGGCTTAACGAGATGTATGCTATAAAACATCAATAGATTCATGTTTACACAAAACAAAATTTCTCCGCCGAAATGACCACCACCTCACGAAGTGAATCCATGAATTCATTCTTTGACGAGTATGTAAAACCTTCAACCGGTTTAAAAGAATTTATTGAGAATTCATAAAGGGCTTTGGAAACTCCATTGCTTAACGAGGATAAAGCTAATTACGAGACTAAATACAAGCAAAGGAGATTATTATTTTATTTCAGGTTGGAAATTCATGCTTCTTCTATTTACACAAAAGAAATGTTTCGGAAATTTCAAGAAGAGCTTCAAAAAAGCTTATCTTATATGGTAAGAAGTTGCAAAGAAGGTTCCAATTACATGTGGAAGTTGTATTTAGTGGAGAAGTCACTACACCAAATATGGCCTATTTCAAGCCCAACATGTATTTTTGTTGCATAAAATGTTGTTATAGATCAAAAATTTATGAGTCTACTGGGTGATGGTCAACCGTATATATGAAAACATTAATTATGCTTGTAAAAAATTTGAACACTCTGGGATTCTTTACAAACATATCCTCCACTATTTTGACAAGAAATAAAATACTACAATACTAACAACTTTTTTCAATTTGAGATGGACAAAGAATGCAAATAAAAATGGGAGTTTTCGCGTTATTATCCTCCCGTACATGTTGAGGTTGGTGACTCAACAACGGTAAGGTATAGTTCTTTATGTAAATCTTTCCAAAGTTTGAGTGCCATTGGAAGTTGTCCGAAACCACAATACAATTATGTCATGGATTTGATTGAGAAATGAAAGTCTTATGTGATCAAAAAATTTCGAGAAGATGAAAATAATTCAAGAACGGAGGAGTCACTCCATAATTACGAAGAACATGATCCGATATTCAATCCTCCAATGTCACAAAGTAGGGAAGACCGTCACCTGTTTTTCCAGATTTTCCCCCAATATGAGAGTGCTAATATGGTCATCCTGCATGGTCAGGAGCGATTTATCGAGAGGACCGCATCTCCCCCTCCATATTCTCCTCCATATATACAATGCTTCAAAAAGATCAGTTTAATATTATAATAATATAATCACAAACAATTAACTGCAAGTAAACAATTATTAAACAAGTAATTACAAATAAACAAGTATCTAAACATGGATATAATTAAACAAGTAATTAAAAATTGATATAGTTTGAATATATATATAAACAAATTATAATAAAATTGATATTAAACAACAATGTAACATTAAAATAATATATAAAGATTATATAATTAATTGATTAGTATAGGGTAATTTATAGTTAAACAAGTAATTAAAAATTCTCACTCAATTAAAAACTTACACAAGAAGCCTTTTGGCATTTCCTCTGATATTATTATTCACAATAACTCCTACTCCCCCTCTATGTATTTCTTGATTTCAAACGGAGCAATGGCATATATCCATTGTGAAGACATGAATGTTAAGGAGACCCCAAAATATGCTGCAGATTCAAACTGCTGCCCATTTTGAGGTCTCCTCAATATTCATATCTTCACAATGGGTATCTGTCATTGCTCTGTTTGAAATCAAGAAATACAAAGAGGGAGAGTGGGAGTTATTATTGTTAGGTCCCAATGTGTTTGTAGAAGGGGGGTTGAATACAAACAATACCAAATAATCGAATTAAATGCGGAATAAAAAATGTGAAACAAAATTCAAGTTAAATAAAAATATTATTAAACTTGAAATGTGTTACAACAACTGTATCGATTACAAGGAATTAATCTCAAATTAATTATCACAAATTTAGAATAAATTTGACATGAACTTTTTCTATTTTTGTAATAATTAGAATCAAATGCTAAACGCGATTTGAGATTAAGTTCTAGGGATTTTGATCCGCTAGATTGTTACACAAGAGCAAGATAAAGATTTCTAGTGGTTTGGATTTAACAATAAAAACTAGAAATATGATCTTGAAATATGCAGATGAAAAGATGAAATATTGCTGCTTGTTTTTCTTTTCTGCTTTTTTCTTGACTTCTGTGTTCTGGATGTATGTTGTTGAATGGTTGCTTCTGTCTTTAAATAATCAACCGAATAGAATAGAGCTGGCATGACAATCCTTTTGAACTAGCAAGACTTTCGGTGAGACAATCAGTTGAGCTAGTATGACTTTCGGTATGACTATCAAATGAACTAGCAAGACTATCTGATTGAACTAGCAAGACAATCCTCTTCCAGTGTAACTTTCGGCAAGACAATTATTTGTACTAGCATGACTTTCGGTATGACTATTGATTGTCATACCGATTGTCATATTAGTACAATCAGATTTGTCTTGCTGAATTTAAATGAATTTTAATCCAATTTAAATTCTGAAAATCCTTAATATTAATTCTGAATTAATTAATCAATTAATTCAATTAATCAATAAATTAATCTTTGCAGATATAATTTATTTTCTTAATTAAATTATATGACTTAATTAATTAATAGAGAATTAATACTAACCTTGAGCAGCAACCATTCTTCTGAATATCTTCTGAAAATCACTGAAAATTATGAATCAATTCCACCACTTCAATGTTGACACTCGATGTACTGTCTGGTTCATGAGTGACTAACTTCCGTGACGTTTCTTCATATCTTGATTTTGACAACTTGATTTTCTTCATATTAAATCCTTGTAATTAATTGATACTTTGACGAGATCTCTGTCACTTGATTAAATCCACAACCTTGATTTATATCACTGAGTCTTGATCAATTTCTTGAACTTCTTCCAGTGAATTAACTCCTCAAGTCTGTAGATGAACCTTGTTTCTGAATCCTCCGACAGATGTTACTTTGCGAGATCTCTTTGACGGTAGATCCACTATTTACTTATTACATTCTTATTTGAGTTGAGTTGAATCCTCGAATAAATAGGCTATGACATATGCCTTACAATCTCTCCCTATTTTTTTGTTATACAATAACACACAAATATCTAGAGGATAACTCAACTAACAAATAAGAAAAAAATATATACAGAAATGCAAAGTAAATAGCAGAAAAAGTTCTGGATAATATTTAACCTTTTCCAGATTCCAAATAGATGTTCCTCTAGACTGAACATATCTTCAAGTAGTTTCATCTTCTTTTGTACAACCACATTTCCTGTTGAGAAGCACATATCTCTCTTGCTTCTCCCCATATGAGAATCAACTGATTAAAGAAGATCACCTTCGTTTACCACCTCTCCCATACAATAGGATCCGCAGATAAAAACCAATGGTACTCCCCTTTTGAAAACAGCTTCTTCCCTTACTAGAAAATCACCTTGTGTTTACCACCTCTCCTGTACAATAGGATCCGTAGTTACAAACAACAATGGTGTGGTGTAGTGTACATGTGTAGGATCTTTTTCTTCCTCCCTGCTATTTCTCCCCCTTTGTTGAGGAATCCTCCAAACTATTACTTAAGCTTTTATCTCCCCCTTAAAGAAGGAATGTATGCCATCGTCTGAAGGAGTTCTTATATTTCACTTGGTTGGTAAAGAAATAACAAGTGTTTCTCTTTCTTCCTCACTGTGAGTGTGTGATTCTGTTTTAGTGTACCTCACATGTGTTTCACTCTTCTCTCCACTCGTGTTTACACTCATTCTTACAAGTGTATCACTCCTCTCATAGCTCCAACATTCAGCTGTACCTGCAAGGAAAATCACCTTAGCCATCCTTAAGGAGGTCACATGTGGTGCAATGGGAGTTCGCAAATCCCCATCCTTGTTAAACTCGTTAGATGAATCTGAGTCATAATCTACAAGTTGCTAGTTTCCCTTTTTGGGGTTCCAGATTTGAATTCTGGGAAGGTAAACAATGATCCAAAGAATTTAGCATAAAGATCAAGGTTCCCTTCTAATGTCTGTGAAGACATTTCCTTGTGACTCATCAGGTAATATTTGAATCATTGTCAACAAGTTGCCGATCTGCACCTATGTCAGATCCACTATCCACAGATGCATCCAGGGGATTTAAGCCTGGGGAGGTAGACACTGACCACTGACATATGGCTTTTGGATCAGTATCCTTTCCTAACACCTGTAAAGGCAATTGGTCCATTAACGAACCTTGAACAATCGAATCTGACCTTAAAATGGTCGAAACTCTTGTTTCCGTCAACTCATCCTTTGTGTGTGTAATCTTTCCTTGTGCATCAAGAATTGTTTATGTTTGAAGTGGTGACACTACATCGGATACCCTGGCCGACAGGCAAATTTCAATAGACACACCATTTTGAGAGAATGAATCTAGTAACTGTTTTTGAGCCTTTTCAACCATTACATCTTTTTGAGAAGATGTATTGGGGCTAGCAGTTGTCTCGGTTTAAATACTACTCATCTATGTAGGAGACAGAGCTACTGGGTTGACTACAGAACCTTCCTTATGTGGTGCACTAAAGCACTATCTCCCTCACGCTCATTCATACTACAATTAGTGGTAAGAGAGTATTGGTTGGTTCTGTTTTTGTGTTTTTCTTTACAATCTGGGATAGATGTTGTGGGTTTTCAACCTCATGACTGTCAATAAAAGAAAGTCATTGGAGACTGAACCTGTATCACAGAACATATGGCAATAGAGAGATAAAATGTACTTAAGATCTATAATGAATGAAAATTATACATTTAATCTTTTGAGAGAAATGATGTACAATAGTGATTTTAAAGGATTTTACATGAAATAAGAAATCACTAATGTAGAAAGAAGTTTGATTTTCTCCTAAAACTCACTGCACATATAAAACAATATATTTGTGCCTAGTGATAAGAGAGTTAATAATATGGCGACTCTACTAGTTCATATTAAACTGTAACTTCAGTTAGAATACCATACCATGTTCTTGATGATTGCTTGATTAGTACACCAGTTCATACCAACCTGAAGTGAGACTGTGAAGAAGAGATTGCATAGTCCAATAGATCTGTAGCTGCAAAGTCCATGAACTGTGGTGCATTAACTTCCTCTTTTGACTCACCAACCAGGAGTACACTTGTACACATCTTACTAGAGTCCAATTCCAGGTGTAATGTGCAGCAGGTGCCTGATATGTCGTAATATTCTCAAGTCTCGTCACTGGTGCTATATGTAAGATACTGCTTCCTGATAATAACCTAGCACAATATACAAATTTTCAATGATAACATTCCCAGCTTGAAAATAGCCATATCCCTCAGATAAACCTTTGCTGTTATCTCCAAAGGTAATCTGTGGGCCAGCTTTCTCAATCCACATTTGATAGCAGGGCTCTATCTCCGGTCATATGTCTTGATGATCCACTGTCAAGAATCCACACTACCGGTTACACCTGTTTAATGCCCTGCACTAGAAATGGATTAGACCTTCTTCGGAACCCAAACTTGGTTGGGCCCGGCATACTTGTAGAATTGTCCTTTGTCAGGCAAAACAACATTTTTAATTTTAATGGTCTCAACATCCTCAATGACTGAACATTTGACCTTGTAAGCAGCCTTAACAAATTTTTGTTTAGGCTTAGGCACAAATGTCTCCTTTCTAGCCTTAGAAGGACTAGCAGTCTTAGACCTATCATGCTTCTTGTTATTCACATGCTGACGAGGAGTAGTCTTAACATTAGAAACATGCTTACCATTAAAATAAGCATACATCATATTAAAAGCACAAGACATACAATTAGAAACACCACATGCTTTATGAGAGATATTAACAGCAAGCAATGTATGCATGGTAGACATGGCATTTTTGTTATCCAACTCATGTGTGTCTGAGTTAGTCTCAGTTGCTTTCACAACTTTGACTGGAACTTTTGACACACTCGACTTGGATACAACCTTCTCATTAACAAAATCTTCAGCACGTATTTCTTCTTAAATAACAGAAGAGGTCGCATCAAATGGTTCAGCAATTGATGTTTTATAGAGGGGTTCATCAACACCCTTAAGCACATGTGGTACTTCCCTCCCTTTAGCACATACATGAGGAGGGGAGTTTATGCCTAATTCTCCAATAACAACATTGTAATCATAACCTATTCCAGATGTTTGATTAACAGATTGCTTACTGTAGAACTCTTTAGCCTTCGAACAAGAATTGAAGTAGGCTCTAACCTTAGTCTCAATATCGGTGATCTTGTCTTTGAGAATAGTTTCGAGTTTTCTATAACAGTCAACTCTATTCTCTAGAAAAGATACTTGTTCTTTTAATTTGTCTTGATTAATATGCACTAGTCTTAATTCATTGACCTCTTTCTCAAGGTCTTTGATCTGTAAACTTAACAGTTCATTATCACGACGTGCATTATCTAAGTTACCTCCTAGATGATAAACCAATTCAGCATCAGTATATTTTACCTCTTTTCTTGACGATGAAGCTTTTCCATCAATAGCCATAAGAGCAAGATTCCCTTATTCTTCATCTTCACTATCAGTATCATCCCAGCTTCTTCCCTTTGCCATATAAGCCCTTCAGAGTTACTCTTCTGATTTGAATAATAAGAGTTCTTCCTTACTTGCTTTGGCTTCCTACATTTTGTGGCAATGTGTCCCAACTCATTGCAGTTATAGCATCTGATGGTGCTCCGATCAACCATCCCTGTTTTGTATCCACCACTGCTGGTGTTAGATGATGAAGACCCACCTTTCTGGAATTTGTTGTCGTTGGACTTGTACTTAAGCTTGGGATTCCTCTTGAATCTGACATTGGAGAATCTTTTGACAATTTGGGCCATTGACTCATCTTCCAATTGCTCCAGCTCTTCCAAGGAATAAAAATCATCACTTGATTGATTTGTAGTAGGAGGATCATATTCTGCTACTAACACATTTTCCTCAGCCTTGGAAAACTGTACCATTCTCTCCAACTGTTGAGATTGTTGTTGTTATTAACCTTCAGCTACAAGAGCAGTAGATGTGCTAACCATTCTATCTTTCCCGTAGACTTCCTTTTAATGAATCCGCTCCAACTCATAGGTTTTTAACACACCATAGAGTCTATCCAAAGAAATCTCACTCAGATCTCTAGCTTCTCTAATGGCAGTGATTCTATGTTCAAGATGAGTTGGCAGTGTTAAAAGGAACTTTTTGTTGACCTCCCTGATTGAATAAAATTTTCCATTTATGTTCAGGTTGTTGATCAACGCATTGTACCTCTCAAACACTTCAGTAATTCCTTCTCCTGGACTTGATTTAAAATGTTCATACTCAGAGGTTAGGGTCTCCAACTTGTTCTCCATAACTTCATCTGTGCCTTCATTAATCACCTCAATAGTTTCCCACATGTGTTTGGAATTTTTACTGTTCATCACATGTCTATTCATCAAGGGATCAAGGGAATCAATTAATATTAATTGAAGGCTGGCATCCAAGGAGGCTTCTTCCTTCTCAGCAGGAGTAAAATCTTAAGGCTCTTTTGGATATGTTCTAGCTTTGGTAATCACAACATCATCTACTATCACCTCTGGTTCAATAACCATCGGAGTTTTAAGACCCTTCTTTAACAAGTTCAGATATTTGGGATTTGCAACTTGTAAAAATAATAGCATCTTCTTCTTCCACATGATATAATTTTCTTTATCAAAAGTGGGATTTTAACAGTTCCAACTTTTTGAGAAGTCATTATGAATTTTTGAATAAATAAAAATTCAAGGAGTTGAAAAATCACAAAAGTCTAGGATCTTGATTTGTTCGTTAATCAGAAGGCTCTGATACCAATTGTTAGGTCCCAATGTGTTTGTAGAAGGGGAGTTGAATACACACAATACCAAATAATCGAATTAAATGAGGAATAAAAAATGGGAAACAAAATTCAAGTTAAATAAAAATATTATTAAACTTGAAATGTGTTACAACAACTGTATCGATTACAAGGAATTAATCTCAAATTAATTATCACAAATTTAGAATAAATTCGACATGAACTTTTTCTATTTTTGCAATAATTAGAATCAAATGCTAAACGCGATTTGAGATTAAGTTCTAGGGATTTTGATCCGCTAGATTGTTACACAAGAGCAAGATAAAGATTTCTAGTGGTTTGGATTTAACAATAAAAACTAGAAATATGATCTTGAACTATGCAGATGAAAAGATGAAATATTGCTGCTTGTTGTTCTTTTCTGCTTTTTTCTTGACTTCTGTGTTCTGGATGTATATTGTTGAATGGTTGCTTCTGTCTTTAAATAATCAACCGAATAGAATAGAGCTGGCATGACAATCCTTTCGAACTAGCAAGACTTTCGGTGAGACAATCAGTTGAGCTAGTATGACTTTCGGTATGACTATCAAATGAACTAGCAAGACTATCTGATTGAACTAGCAAGACAATCCTCTTCCAGTGTAACTTTCGGCAAGACAATTATTTGTACTAGCATGACTTTCGGTATGACTATTGATTGTCATACCGATTGTCATATTAGTACAATCAGATTTGTCTTGCTGAATTTAAATGAATTTTAATCCAATTTAAATTCTGAAAATCCTTAATATTAATTCAGAATTAATTAATCAATTAATTCAATTAATCAATAAATTAATCTTTGCAGATATAATTTATTTTCTTAATTAAAATATATGACTTAATTAATTAATAGAGAATTAATACTAACCTTGAGCAGCAACCATTCTTCTGAATATCTTCTGAAAATCACTGAAAATTATGAATCAATTCCACCACTTCAATGTTGACACTCGATGTACTGTCTGGTTCATGAGTGACTAACTTCCGTGACGTTTCTTCATATCTTGACTTTGACAACTTGATTTTCTTCATATTAAATCCTTGTAATTAATTGATACTCTGACGAGATCTCTGTCACTTGATTAAATCCACAACCTTGATTTATATCACTGAGTCTTGATCAATTTCTTGAACTTCTTCCAGTGAAATAACTCCTCAAGTCTGTAGATGAACCTTGTTTCTGAATCCTCCGACAGATGTTACTTTGCGAGATCTCTTTGACGGTAGATCCACTATTTACTTATTACATTCTTATTTGAGTTGAGTTGAATCTTCGAATATACAAATAGGCTATGACATATGCCTTACAATTATGAATAATAATATCATAGGAAATACCAAAAGGCTTCTTGTATAAGTTTTTAATCGAGAGAGAATTTTTAATTACTTATTTAATTATATATTACCCTATGCTAATCAATTAATTAATTATATAATCTTTATATATTATTAAACAAGTAATTAAAAATTAAACACCTAATTATACTTTACAAGTACATAAACAAAGATATATATTAATCATATATATTTGCTTACATAATTTGCTTCTCTTAAAACTATGCCTCTTAGAAATTATATCTCTACAAAACTTAAAGACAGTTGCATTACTTATAGTTTTCTTGTTCTGTAATTTCATGTTGCCTTTAAATTCAGTGACTCCGTTTAAACCGTTGTTTGGTCTAAAAAAAGTGCATCGTGTGATTGAGTAAAGGATCTTGCTGCAAAGGGTTATATGAAAACTATGAATCAAGAAAACAACAAAGATTTGGAAACAAGATGGGACATCCCAGAATGTAGTATCAATATATTTTTCTTATGTTGATTTAGACATACCAACAATCTTTTCAGCCACTATTTCCTTGAAGCTTTCTTCATTTTTTATTTATTGGTTTTTACTTGAGTTGGATACTTGATTGGCAACATGCTACAAAATTTTTATATTGTCATTTGCTGGTGGTCAAACTAGTAATAGTGCGAGGTTCAAATTGCACTGACGAAAAAATTAATATAACAAGTGTTTCAAAGTGTTTAAAGTGGAACATAATTTCAGATTTTCAGTTGCAGGTCTGAGACCTAAATAAACCACATGCCAGGCTTATATAATATTAACATGCATGAATATCAGTACTCTTCAAAAAAAAATACAATTATTTACTAACTAAATATAATAATTATTTACTAACTAAATAAACAAAACAGAGCTAATAAAGCTTAAGTCATGTCCTTAATGCATGTGAAAAATTAATAGTTAAATCTTAATCTTTATTTTAATACTACCTTTGCGTTTTTAAATTGAATTTTGGTAAGAGAATGACTATTCTTCACAAAACAAACATAAGAGATGGACTATCTTTTCTGAAAAAACCATTATTAACAATTCCTAAATTTGGTGACAATATTCGACACGGCCAAAGCTCCTTGATAAAATGTACTAAATCTTGCAGTTAATGGCTAAAGTTTTTAATATTTTTCTTGTTTTTGAGTATGGTTTTGACATACAATTTTTTGATTTTGTTATTGGAGATTTAGTCCCGTGATGCTTATTTGCACTATGCACAAGAATCTCACTAAAATATTGATTGCATTTTTTGTGGAACTAGAGCTTGTTATAGCAATTCAAACCCCCCAAATAAACTTTTATCAATTTAGGTTATCTATTTTATAATTACGAAATCTGGTCATTATTAAATGAACAATCTTTGGGGAGCCTACAACCTAAAATGCTGCATCAGTAAGCTATTGAAGATTCCGCGTATAAAATTCCATGTTACTACTAAACATGCAAGTATAACTCTGGGGAATGGTATACATAAATGATCATGTAGGAGGATATATATTATTCCTAAATTTCAAATGGCATAAACAAGGCAGAGAAATTTCTTACCTACAATGTTTGAATTGCAAAGTGTAAGCTCTTGAGCAACTCCTTTACTTGCTGGCTAATACTTTATCAGCTATTTTCAAAATTATTATATGTACATAAAAAACAAGATAATTATATATTTATACAAAAAACAAGATAATTCAATCTTAAAAAAAATAATTTATCACACTATTTATTAGACTCTGTTTATAAAATTCTTAATTGATGCATAATATAGGGTATATCAGGGGTACAAAAATTAAAAAGAACTACAATCCAGTTCAGTTGTAATAATTGATGATAAAAATAATTCCAAGGCTACGACGTAGAAGCATTGTGTGCAAGATAGCTAGACACTACAATATTCTGTTTGAAGTCATTCAGATCATAGTGATACTTCACTTTTATATGATCCCACAATTGTAGCTTAGGATTTTACTAGTTTTGTACACAAGGTAGAGTATTTATACAGAGTGAAATTAACAATTCAAATTCGAACTATAATTCAAGTAATCAAGAACATCATAATTATCAAATTGAATTCGAAATTAACACAAAATTTTGAATTATCACAAAAGACATTCACAAAAATAGAAAAAAAAATGATTTGTAGGTATGTGAACCGCATAATTATCATAAGAATTCAAAAATACTAACAAACTCAATACCTTCATAATTATCGATGCACAATTGAAAAATTAACAGAAAAAATAAGAAAATTGTGTAATGACCGAGAAATTTCGCTTGTATTATATTATAATAAAGATAAATTATATGTATTATTATGTGATTAACTGTGTTGAGTCATTAAACTCTAATCGTTATGTGCTACGTGTTGTCTGTTTTGACCTGATCGTGTTTTGGATATTTATTGAATTTTTATCGCAAGTTATATATTTTATATCAAAACCCGTACAGCTCAAACAGTGTTTAAAAGCCCGTATTTCAAACAAAATCATTGGCCATATTTTTCCAAAAACAACCTATACCATATCGCTATTCTGAACCCCTAGACGTTTTACAAATTTACCTTTTTCGCGAAAAACGACTTTTCCGGACCCCTTCGGGTACCAGAAACCCCACAAAAATCACATTTTTATTTTTATATGATCATGAAATTATCATACATCATTTTTCTTTGCATTTTTGTAATATTCACAATTTTTGGGAATTTTTGGCATTAATTTTGTATTTATTGGATATTTAAAAATTCATTATTAATACCCAAAAATTATAAAAATTGGGGACAAATATTTTTATTAAATGTGTAATTAGACCCTTAATTTTATTTAGGGGTATTATTTTCATAAATATAAATACCTGATTTGTTATTAATTATTCAGTTAGTTATAATTAAAAATCAGATAATTCAAGAAATATTTGTGGGGGTGAAGAACATCCAGAGAATTCAACTGCAGATTTCATAGTGATTCTTTTATCCAAATCGATCATGTGAGTAACCAAAACAAAACTCGTGATCTCTACTTTCTATTCATACCATCAATTTTATGTTTTGATGTTTACATTTTCAATTCGTATTTTAGGGTTCTTGGACTGAAATTGGGGGTTTTTGATTTGGGGTTCTGGGTTGATTTTGATGCTTGATATAGTTTTCTCTACTTGTTTACAACTGATTGGTGCTATTTAATTGATCGGATTTATGTTCTAGGTAGTAGTTCTTAGTTTCAAGTTTATGTAGTTTTATTTTAGTTTGTTTTTAATTTTGTATGAATCTGAGGTTATTTTGGTTATAGGGGTTAGATTATACAAGTGATAAGCTTTATTTTGATATATTATTTGTAATTTTTCGTGTACGAATCTTTTAGTTTAGTATTTGGCCGGAAAATTGCTTGGTTTGATCGGACAAATCGTTCATGGGGTTATCGGAAGATGATATTGATATGGTTGTGTTCCTGAAGTGGTTTGGAGTGAAAACCCACCAAGAAGCGAATCAAACGGTGTCTGTTTTACCTAGAAACCGAGCTCGTCGGATTCTGCTACCGTTCGCCGGCCGATGCTCTATTTTTGGCCGGAGAAGACGACCTAGGCGACGGAGACGAAAGAGGACGACAGGGTTGTGTTGCTGCCGTTACGTGGAATCAAACGGGACCAGAACCTTGCAGAACGATGGCCTGGAAGCTGAGGAATTACTCGCCGGAAAACCTGCAGGTGGCCGGAGTTTTTCCAGATTCAGGCGGGTCGACCCATGTTCTTGGGGACTCGACTGTCGACCGGAAAACCCGGAAACCTTGACCCGGTTTCGATCCAAAAACACTAAACCTGATTCCCTGTTTCATGTTTTTGGAATAATAATTATTTAATTATATTTTGTAAAATCAAAATTAGTTTTATTAATTCTATAAATCAATTAAAAATTAGTTTTAAATTCTGAAAAATATTATAATTAATTTCTAAATTATTTTATTAAATTAGGATTTCGAATTTAAGTATTTAATTAATTATTTAATTATTTATCTAATTATTTATTAGTTATCTAATTAGGTAATAATTAGGTAATTAATTAATAATTAGGTAATTAATTAATAAATAAGGATTAAAAATAATCAAATAATACGAATAATAATACGTTAATTAGTTAAATATCCCGAGTAACTCGTACCTATTCGAATAGTGATTCGTTAAGTTAGAATTATTATTCGAGCGATAATTATTCGAAGATTGTCGTACTGATTATTCGCATCGAATAATTAAATACCGATAGTTAATTGATTAATAAATCGTATAAGCTATAATCGTAATTATAATGGTTCGATAGTTATGCGAAGATCGCGAGCAGCTCGTATTTATACGAGTAGTTGCTCTTTGAGTTAAATTATGATTCGAATAATATTTATTTATTCGATAAATAGCGTATGAGTTAATTGTATCGATTAGTTATTTATAAATAATCGATCTAATTGAGTAAGTGATAATAATTTGTAAATAATTTTAATAAATTGTAATTAATCCTAATAATTAGAGATTAATTATTTCAAAAGATAATAATTATTAAGTAATTATTTAAAAATATAATTAAGGATTATTTAATTATAATTATTTATTTATAATTAATTATTAATTAATTAAATCTTGTTTAATTCATAATAATTAAACCGTTAGTCCGATTTGAGTAAAACAAAGACCCCTAGACTCAGAAAAATGAAACGAATCCAATAAAAATAATTGTAAGTCATAATTTCTTACAAAATAGAGTTGTCTTGTGTTAATTAATGGTTTATAGACCCTAGTAGGGGTAGAATCGAGTTAAATAAATCCCGAAAAATTATAATAAAAATCAGATAGGGTTAGTTAATACAAGTATGAGTATAGTATCGATTCCAAAAATATCTATAAGTCCAAAAATCAATTATGTTCTTTATGTGCTATGTGTCTTACATGATTATGTGAACCTTATGTGCTATATAATTATATGTGTATATATGCGAGTCAGATAGAAACACATAGGTAGAATGATAGGGTGCGTAGTATCAATTCGAGATATGCGTATGTAGTATGTTATCTAAATGACTATCTTTCTATGATTGGTTCAGTGTCAGCAAGGCAGATCAAGCTAGAGACCGAAGGCGGTGAGTTGAACCAGGATAAGTACGCGCAAGGCAAGTTTTTCCCCTATTCTAAATTCAGAATAGTGAATTATACTCCATTTTCCATATCAGTTACACTTTGATAATTCTTGTTCATATACACTGTTACCCAATTATTGATTCTCGTTTCTATTTCATTTTGATTCTTGATTTCTTCCAATTTATTGAATCCTTTATTCTTATTCCTATACTTTTTCCCTTGTTACATATACTCGGATATATCCTGATGTTGGGATACATCAAAAGCATTTCGATTGTTCCGGATGCTAAACCTTGGACTGGATGGTTATAATATGGGTTGGGTTTTACCCAGACCTTTAATTAATAGGCCATAGTTTCCTGAGTACTCCTTATGTTGGTTGGGTCTATGCAGTTGGGTATAGATCCGCACTATATCCTGACTGATCAGCAGGTTATAGTGCATATGTTGGTTCTTGTTTCGAGTCTTGTTCATTTGGCACTCGCCAGAGTTGGAAAATTATTATCCTATCCAGATACAGATGGTTGTTCAAACCAGCAGCTTATTGGTTCACTTATTCTTATCTCTTTATACTATATATATTGTTGCAGGCTTGTTGAGCAATTTTGGCTCATCCTCTTTTATTGTTATTCCTACTGTTTTACAGTTAAGGTAGAGAATGAATCCCATCAAGACCCGCGTAGTCAAGAAGCGAGTCAAGCAGCGGGACCCTCTTATACCAAGAGTGTTCATCCCTATCCCCGAAGAGAGCTTTGAGTTACCAGATCAGGTGTAACAGGATAAATAGTATTATGGTTTGAATACAAGTTGTGTGGTGAGGATGTAGATAGAATAAAGTTTTGTAATAAAGAGAGTTCTTGAGATAGATTGTTTTTATTTGGGTTATAATAAAGTTAGTGTGTCGTTCTTGTTTTCAACTCTTCACCTTAAAAGATCTTGAGTAGCAGTAGTTCGGGGTAATTATTATATTTATATTCCGCTTGTGCAGGTTTAGTTGGTAGTTGTTATTAATAATGCCCCAAATCTATACCCCGGATTTGGAGGGTGTTATAGTTGGCATCAGAGCTTAGGTTTTGACCCTTAAAAACAAGAATATTAGGATTAAGATAATATAGGAAGATCATATAGGATATAAGTAAGAGTGTTAGGATTGTTTGTTTATGTGATTAGAAGTTATGAGTTTTAGGATTGTGATTTAATTATTCTTGTGTTATTATTGTTATGTATATTAGATGGCTTCTTCGTCATCGTCTACGGAGCGAAATGAGACAGATCCAGTGGTAGCGCCAGTACTGGTAGCAGTATCAGTGTAGATCTTTGCTCCATTACCACCACCTCCACCATTGCCACCTGGACCAGCACCAGAGATACCTCATCCACCAGAGGTACCAGATTTTGCTGATTATTTTTCTTATTTTGAGCCGGAGATACCTGATTTTCCACCATTAGAGTTCTCAATATTTGATATTCCTGATATGGTTGACATTCAACAGTGGGAGGATTTAGAGCCCCAGGTACCCCTGCCACCAGTTGAGATTCCAGAGATTCCACCGATGGAGCTTGAGCTAGAGCCACCAGTATGTGTACCCATGGACCAGCCTGTCTTATTTCCTGCACCGTTAGCTGTGTATGCCCCTGTGCCCAGAGTATTCCAGTTTCCACAGCCAGAGTTTATGGACGAGGTAGTAGTAGATGAGACGTTACCATTGCTTTCTCGAGGTTCCCGCACGGATCTTCATGAGCATCACACAGTTATATATCAGCGTTTCTAGTCAGAGAGAGAGGAGAGGGTTAGATGGCAGGATCAGTGTAGAGAGATCCTTGGGTTGTTTGAGACACAGTCGGATGGTCCAGTTCGAGCACTTCACCCAGACTATATTTTGAGAGAGAGGCTACGCCAGATCCACAGGGTTGGTTCTCAGGAGCTTACTGACTTGATACAGTAGGACATTAGTACAGAGGCAGCATACCGTAGAGCGATGAGACTCACAGAGGCAGTGTTAGAGGCTTTGCAGGAGGAGCTGAGATATGTGCCACCAGAATTCTGATCTTAGCAGATGGAGGAGTGTTGTATCTTGTATATATTTGTAGATAGAGGCAGCATAGTATTGTATGACTAGTTTTATGAAGATAGATACTAGTTTTGACTAATAGCAATAGCAGTATGGCTGACATATCATAGACTTTTGTATCAAGCATTGACACCTGCAGCTGGTGTCCTACCTATATATGAGATGAACCTTTTCACATTTTCTTTATTTTCCAGTCATTTAAGCATTTACATTTATTTCACTGTTTTACCGTTGCATATCTTTAAAAATGTTGTTTTATTTATGATCATGTTGTACCCTTTACGTTTTCAAAATTTTTAAAATTATTTTAAAAAGGATTTATTTAAACATCGCACTGTTTTTACTCATTTATTTAGATATTTAATAAATTATTTTTTCCCTATATCAACTGTTTTAACGCTGTTTTAATATTAAAAAGATTGTTTCCATAACACATGTTTAGTATATTGTTTTTAAGAGAACCTATTGTTTTATTATCAGAAAGATGGAACCCAAAAGAAAAGCACGACCCGACTCGTCTAACGGAAATACCGAAGGCCAAAACGATAATAACCAGATGGATCAGATGTTTCATCTTATGCAACAACAGATGCTAATGATGCAGCAACAGATGCAGCAGCAACAGCAGCAGTTTCAACAACAAATGCTACAGCAAGCCGCTCATCCAAGACATCAAGTACCTCCAGCAGCACCTGTAGTTACTTTCAAGCAATTTCAATCGGTAAAGCCTCCAAAATTTATCGGTTCCACGGATCCTACAAAGGTGAGAGCTTGGCTGAAGGAGATAGAAAAAGCTTTTACGTTGGTGAAAGTTGAGGAAGAGCAGAAGACGGACTTTGCCAGCTAATTTCTGAAAGGCGAAGCCAATTACTGGTGGGAATCGAAGAAAGCTTTGGAAGGACAAGGTGTGCTGACCTGGGATAGATTCACTGATCTTTTCCAGGAGAAATATTTTCCTCATTTTATGAAGAACCAGATGGAAATCAAGTTCCTGGAACTGAAGCAAGATAATTTATCGGTCACAGATTATGAGACCAAGTTCACTGAATTGACCAGATTTGTTCCTGAGCAAGTGGATACGGATGAAAAGCGGGCCAAGAGATTCCAGCAGGGACTAAAGCCATGGATTCGTAGCAGGGTAGTTGTATTTGAGTTGACGACTTATACGGCTGTTGTTCAGAAGGCCATGATCATTGAAGGTGAGAGTGAAGCAGCTCAGAAAGAGAAGGGACCAGGAAATTCCTAGAACCGTTTCAACAGAAGGCCGGGATTTCAAGCCCGGGGAAAAGTAAATTCCAGGAGACCAGAACAAAACAACTAGAGAATAGGTAATCGACTTCCCGCCCCAACTCAGCAGAGACTTATCCGACCGCATATACCTAATTGTTGAACATGTGGTAAAAAGCATACGGGGATTTGCAACAAGCCAAATGTCACGTGTTTTAAGTGCAAGCAAAGGGGACACTACTCTGGAGAATGTCTGATGGGAAGAGCAGAGGTCATTTATTTCCAGTATGGAAGAAAATGACATATTGCCAAGGATTGCAGAGGAGTTGCAATGGCCGCTAGTATTCCAAGGGTTTTAGCATTACCTCCACCTCCACTACCGTCACAAAATCAGCCCAGGGCAAGGACTTTCAACATGTCAATGAAGGAAGCAGTACAGAGTCCGAATGTGGTTGCAGGTGCGCTCCCTGTGAATTCCGTAAATGCACTAGTATTGATTGATTTAGGAGCTACTAGATCTTTTATTTCTGAAGATTTTATCTCTAAGATAGACTGTGAGATTCAGTGGTTAGATGAAGTGCTAGTTATAAAATTAGCAAATGATGATCATGTTATGGTAGATCGAGTATGCATAGGTTGTAATGTTGAGATAGGGAGATGTCATTTCTCAGTTAACTTGATACCTTTCAAGTTAGGAGAATTTGATGTTATTTTAGGAATGGATTGGCTAGCTAATAATAATGCTCAGATTGATTGCGCAAATAAGAAAGTGAAATTGCAGACTGAAGAAAATACAACGGTAATATTTAAAGGTGAAAAGCAAAAGCAGAGATTTTTAACAATGATGCAGACGAAATGATTGATACGTCAAGGATGTCAAGCTCGCTTAGCTTACGTGTTAGATACCAACAAAGAAAGTCCGAAGATTGAAGATATTCCTGTAGTTTGTGAGTTTCCCGATGTCTTTCTCGATGAACTTCCAGGACTTCCACTGGATCGAGAAATCGAGTTCACTATTGATTTAGCGCCAGGGACTGAACCAATTTCGAAAGCTCCATATCAAATGACACCCGTTGAAATGAAGGAGTTAGCAAAGCAGTTGCAAGAACTTCTCGACAAAGGAATTATAAGGCCAAGTGTATCCCCATGGGGCGCACCAGTATTGTTCGTGAAAAAGAAGGACGGTAGCATGCGACTGTGTATTGATTATCGTGAGCTGAACTAGTTAACTATCAAGAATAAATATCCTTTGCCTCACATCGATGACTTATTTGATCAACTGAAAGGAGCAGCATGATTTTCGAAAATTGACTTACGATCAGGTTATCATCAGTTAAAGATCAAGGTAGAAGATATTCCAAAGACTACGTTCAGAACAAGGTATGCCATTATGAATTTCTCATGATGGCTTTTGGACTGACGAATGCACCTGCAGCATTTATGGATTTGATGAATCGAGTATTCAAGAAATACTTGGATAAGTTTATCATTGTATTTATTGATGACATCTTGATTTATTCGAAGACGGAAGAAGAACATGCAACACACTTAAGAACGACATTGGAGACGTTACGAAAGGAGCAGTTCTATGCGAAATTTTCAAAATGTGAATTTTGGTTGAAGGAAGTGCAATTTTTAGGACACATCATCAGTATTGAAGGAATTCAAGTGGACCCAGCAAAGATTGAAGCTATTTTAAATTGGGAAAGACCAAAGACGCCAACGGAAGTTAGAAGTTTCTTGGGATTAGCTGGTTATTACAGAAGATTCGTTAAAGATTTTGCAAAGATAGCCACACCATTGACGAAGTTGACGCGAAAGAATGAAAAGTTCAAATGGAACGAGAAATGTGAAGCGAGTTTCCAAAAATTGAAGAATCGACTAGTAACTGTACCTGTGCTTGTTTTACTTGATGATCAAGGAGACTTTATCATATACAGCGATGCTTCGTATCAAGGACTCGGATGTGTTTTGATGCAACATGGCAACGTGATCGCATATGCTTCTAGACAGTTAAAGTCGCATGAACAGAAATATTCGACGCATGATCTCGAACTAGCAGCAATTGTGTTCACACTGAAGCTTTGGAGACACTATTTGTACGGCGAAAAATGTGAGTTTTATACGGATCATAAAAGTTTGAAGTATATCTTCACACAGAAGGAACTTAACATGCGACAACGACATTGGCTAGAGTTAATTAAAGATTACGACGTCTCAATCAATTATCATCCAGGCAAGGCCAATGTAGTAGCAGACACGTTAAGTCAAAATGAATGATTGAATCTGTTAACATTTTCTGAGGACTTAATCAAGGAATTTGATAAACTGGAGATTGAAGTTCGTGTTCCAGAAAACTCTACCGAAATGATTTACGCTATGACTTTTCAGCCAGAACTATTGGAGAAAATAAGAAGGTGTCAGGAAGAAGTAATGGACCAGGATATTGACAATTTGACAGGAGAAGAGATTACTAGTCAGAAGGAAGCTAAAGGAATTTTTTGTGTTGCTTCGAGGATTTGGATACCTTACATACCGAAATTAAAAGCGGAAATTTTGCAAGACGCTCATAGTTCAAGATATTCGTTTCATCCCGGAAGCACAAAGATGTACAGAGACCTAAAGGAAAACTTTTTGTGGCCAAATATGAAGAAAGAGATAGCGGAATGGGTCAACAAGTGTTATACGTGCCAAAGAGTGAAAGCTGAACATCAACGTCCGAGCGGACTATTACAACCACTAGATATTCCAGAATGGAAATGGGAACACTTAGCTATGGATTTCGTAGTGGGACTTCCAGGGACGAAAGAAAATCATGATGCAATTTGGGTTATCATTGATCGATTAACGAAATCAGTACATTTTCTTCCGATCAACGAAAGATTTTCACTGGACAAGTTAGTGCACTTATATCTCAAGGAAATCGTAATGCGTCATGGAGTACCCGTATCGATTGTATCGGATCGAGATCCCCGTTTCAATTCGAGATTTTGGAGACAATTCCAAGAATGCCTCAGAACCAAGTTGAACATGAGTACTGCTTATCATCCACAAATGGATGGGCAAAGCAAAAAGACAATCCAAACAATCGAAGATATGCTACGTGTATGCCCAATAGACTTTAAAGGCAATTGGGATGAGCACTTACCGCTAGTGGAGTTTTCTTACAATAACAGCTATCAAGCAAGTATTGGAATGCAACCTTATGAAGCTCTATATGGGAGAAAATGCAGATCACCTACATGTTGGGATGAAGTTGGAGAACGCAAGATTCTAGGTCCAGAACTGATTCAGCAGACCAAGGAAAAAGTAGAACTTATCCGCAAGCGACTTGAAGCAGCGCATAATCGACAACGTAAATATGCAGATCTATCCAGAAAGGATGTGGACTATCAGGAAGGGGAACATGTACTGCTAAAGGTATCACCATGGAAGGGACTAACCAGGTATGGCAACAAAGGCAAATTGAAACCTCGCTATGTTGGGCCATTTGAAATTTTGAAGAAAGTCGGGAAGGTTGCGTACAAGCTAGCTTTCCCACCCCATATGAAGCATATTCATAACGTATTTCATGTATCTATGCTTAAGAAGTACAACCCTGATACAAGGCATGTAATAGAATATGAGCCAATAGAACTTCAGGAAGATTTATCATATGTAGAGCAGCCGATAAGGATTCTAGATCGGCAAGAGAGGGTATTAAGAAATAAGTCTGTGTCATTAGTGAGAGTTTTGTGGACAAACCCAGTGGTTGAAAAATCAACCTGGGAGCTCGAAAGGGAAATGTTAGAAAAGTATCCTCAGTTATTTTCATAGCGTGATTCTGAGGACAGAATCCTGTTAAGGGGGGAGAATGTAACGACCGAGAAATTTCGCTTATATTATATTATAATAAAGATAAATTATGTGTATTATTATATTATTAATTATGTTGAGTCATTAAACTCTAATCGTTATGTGCTACATGTTGTTTGTTTTGACCTGAACGTGTTTTGGATATTTATTGAATGTTTTATCGCAAGTTATATATTTTATATCAAAACCCGTACAGCTCAAACAGTGTTTTAAAAGCCCGTATTTCAAACAAAATCATTGGCCCTATTTTACCAAAAACAACCTATATCATATCGTTATTCTGAACCCCTAGACGTTTTACAAATTTACCTTTTTTGCGAAAAATGACTTTTCCGGACCCCTTCGGGTACCAAAAACCCCACAAAAATCATATTTTTATTTTTATATGATCATGAAATTATCATACATCATTTTTCTTTGTATTTTTGTAATATTCACAATTTTTGGGATTTTTTGGCATTAATTTTGTATTTATTGGATATTTAAAAATTCAATATTAATACCCAAAAATTATCAAAATTGGGGCCAAATATTATTATTAGATGTGTAATTAGACCCTTAATTTTATTTAGGGGTATTATTTTAATAAATATAAATACCTGATTTGTTATTAATTATTCAGTTAATTATAATTAAAAATCAGATAATTCAAGAAATATTTGTGGGGGTGAAGAACATCCAGAGAATTCAACTGCAGATTTCATAGTGATTCTTTTATCCAAATCGATCATGTGAGTAGCCAAAACAAAACTCTTGATCTCTACTTTCTATTCATACCATCAATTTCATGTTTTGATGTTTAGATTTTCAATTCGTATTTTAGGGTTCTTGGACTGAAATTGGGGGTTTTTGATTATGGGGTTCTGGGTTGATTTTGATTCTTGATATAGTTTCATGTACTTGTTTACAACTGATTTGTGCTATTTAATTGATCATAGTTATGTTCTAGGTAATAGTTCTTAGTTTTAAGTTTATGTAGTTTTATTTTAGTTTGTTTTTAGTTTTGTATGAATCTGAGGTTATTTTGATTATAGGGGTTAGATTATACAAGTGATAAGCTTTATTTTGATATATTATTTGTAATTTTTCGTGTACGAATCTGTTAGTTTAGTATTTGGCTGGAAAATTGCTTGGTTTGATCGGAGAAATCGTTCCTGGGGTTATTGGAAGATGATATTGATATGGTTGTGTTCCTGAAGTGATTTGGAGTGAAAACCCACCAAGAAGCGAATCAAACGGTGTCTGTTTTGCCTAGAAACCGAGCTCGTCGGATTCTGCTACCGTTCGCCGGCCGATGCTCTGTTTTTGGCCGGAGAAGACGACCTAGGCCGCGAAGACGAAAGAGGACGACAGGGTTGTGTTGCTGCAGTCACGTGGAATCGAACGGGACCAGAACCTTGCAGAACGATGGCCTAGAAGCTGAGGAATTACTCGCCGGAAAACCTGCAGGTGCCCGGAGTTTTTCCAGATTCAGGCGGGTCGACCCATATTCTTGAGGACCCGACTGTCGACCCGAAAACCCGGAAACCTTGACCCGGTTTTGATCCAAAAACACTAAACCCGATTCCCTGTTTCATGTTTCTGGAATAATAATTATATAATTTATTTTGTAAAATCAAAATTAGTTTTATTAATTCTATAAATCAATTAAAAATTAGTTTTAAATTCTGAAAAATATTATAATTAATTTCCAAATTATTTTATTAATTTAGGAATTCAAATTTAAATATTTAATTAATTATTTAAATATTTATCTAATTATTTATTAGTTATCTAATTAGTTAATAATTAGGTAATTAATTAATAATTAGGTAATTAATTAATAAATAAGGATTAAAAATAATCAAATAATATGAATAATAATCCGTTAATTAGTTAAATATCCCGAGTAACTCGTACCTATTCGAATAGTGATTCGTTAAGTTAGAATTATTATTCGAGCGATAATTATTCGAAGAATGTCGTACTGATTATTCGCATCGAATAATTAAATACTGATAGTTAATTGATTAATAAATCGTATAAGCTATAATCGTAATAATAATGGTTCGATAGTTATGCGAAGATCGCGAGCAGCTCGTATTTATATGAGTAGTTGCTCGTTGAGTTAAACTTTGATTCGAATAATATATATTTATTCGATAAATAGCGTATCAGTTAATTGTATCGATTAGTTATTTGTAAATAATCGATGTAATCGAGTAAGTGATAATAATTTGTAAATAATTTTAATAAATTGTAATTAATCCTAATAATTATGGATTAATTATTTCAAAATACAATAATTATTAAGTAATTATTTAAAAATACAATTAAGGATTATTTAATTATAATTAATTATATATAATTAACTATTAATTAATTAAATCTTGTTTAATTCATAATAATTAAACCGTTAGTCCGATTTGAGTAAAACGAAGACCCCTAGACTCAGAAAAATGAAACGAATCCAATAAAAATAATTGTAAGTCATAATTTCTTCCAAAATAGAGCTGTCTTGTGTTAATTAATGGTTTATAGACCCTAATAGGGGTAGAATCGAGTTAAATAAATCCCGAAAAATTATAATAAAAATCAGATAGGGTTAGTTAATACAGGTATGAGTCTAGTATCGATTCCAAAAATATTTATAAGTCCAAAAAACAATTATGTGCTTTATGTGCTATGTGCCTTACGTGATTATGTGAACCTTATGTGCTATATAATTATATGTGTATATATGCGAGTCAGATAGAAACGCATGGGTAGAATGATAGGGTGCGTAGTATCAATTCGAGATACGCGTATGTAGTAAGTTATCTAAATGACTATCTTTCTATGATTGGTTCAGTGTCAGGAAGGCAGATCAAGCTAGAGACCGAAGGCGGTGAGTTGAACCAGGTTAAGTACGCGCAAGACAAGTTTTTCCCCTATTCTAAATTCAGAATAGTGAATTATACTCCATTTTCCATATCAGTTACACTTTGATAATTCTTGTTCATATACATTGTTACCCAATTATTGATTCTCATTTCTATTTCATTTCGATTCTTGATTTCTTCCAATTTATTGAATCCTTTATTCTTATTCCTATACTTTTACCCTTGTTACATATACTCGGATATATCCTGATGTTGGGATACATCAAAAGCATTATGATTGTTTCGGATGCTAAACCTTGGACTGGATGGTTACAATACGGGCTGGGTTTTACCCAGACCTTTAATTAATAGGCCATAGTTGCCTGAGTACTCCTTATGTTGGTTGGGTCTATGCAGTTGGGTATAGATCCGCACTATATCTTGACTGATCAGCAGGTTATAGTGCATATGTTGGTTCTTGTTTCCAGTCTTGTTCATTTGGCACTCGCCAGTGTTGGCAAATTATTATCCTATCCAAATACAGATGGTTGTTCAAACCAGCAGCTTATTGGTTCACTTATTATTTTCTCTTTATACTATATATATTGTTGCAGGCTTGTTGAGCAATTTTGGCTCATCCTCTTTTATTGTTATTCCTATTGTTTTACAGTTAAGGTAGAGAATGAAACCCATCAGGACCCGCGTAGTCAAGAAGCGAGTTAAGCAGCGGGACCCTCTTATACCAAGAGTGTTCATCCCTATCCCCGAAGAGAACTTTGAGTTACCAGATCAGGTGTAACAGGATAAATAGTATTATGGTTTGAATAAAAGTTATGTGGTGAGCATGTAGATAGAATAAAGTTTTGTAATAAAGAGAGTTCTTGAGATATTTTGTTTTTATTTGGGTTGTAATAAAGTTAGTGTGTCGTTCTTGTTTTAAACTCTTAACCTTAAAAGATCCTAAGTAGCAGTAGTTTGGGGAAATTATTATATTTATATTCCACTTGTGCAGGTTTAGTTGGTAGTTGTTATTAATAATGCCCCAAATCTATACCCCGGGTTTGGAGGGTGTTATAAATTGAGTTATGTGTATGCGTATGTGTGTGTATGTATATGCGTAGATTAATTCTTAGGAGATAAAAGTACTTAGATAAAGAAGATGATGATGAAGAAATGTGTTTAAAGAAGAGATTTTGCACTCAAATCGCCCAAATCCGCTAAAAAATCGCCCTAATTGTGTTAGTCCTTTGCTCGTGTTACTGGGTTGAGGAAATAGTAGCAGACTTCCACAATGATTTATTGCGGAAGGATTTAAGGGTAAAAATGTAATTCAATATATTCCACAATGAAACATTACGGAGGATAGGCTTGTGCAATGATTCATTGCGGAAGCAGTTAAGGGTAAAAATGTAATTTCAGCCCTTCCACAATGAATCATTGCGGAAGAAACTTATCCCTGTCGTTCTATTTTTAAATAAAGGGTACAGATTTGTTGGCTCTCACATGAACCCCAACCAAGAAGGGGACCCTTATATGTTATACCTTGCTCTTATTTTACAAACTATGTACTAAATTTTTTTGTCTTAATTTCAGGAATGGCACCCCCAATTTCCATATATTTCAAACTTGAATTTGTTTCCAAAAATGGAGTCCCCGAGGAAGATAATGTCAGGAGATGTCCCAGCCTCAATGCGATTACGAAGATCTTCCACACATTCAAAACTTCATCTCCTAAGTGTTCAAAAGGGAACACTAAAGTTGCTGGTGGTCCAAAGAAATTGAGGACTTCCTCTTCCCAAGTGCAATCTTACCTGGTACATCTAGTTATTTCTTTCCGTGAAAATGACGATATAATATATTTGAAGAGTTTGAAGTCGGGAGATGGAACTATGCCATGGTGTAATATCCAAGATATATCGTGTAGTTGTTTTTGCTAATAGATAATTATTATATGTGTTCAGTATCTATTCTGTGAATTATTTGTTAAGTGTTAAATGTGTTTGGATGTTTAAAAATAATATCAATTGAGTATTTTAATTTTTATATGTCCAAAATAAAATATAAATAATTGTCATATCTTCCTAATTATTTTTATGATGATTTATGATTTTATAGGAAATATATGGATTTTATAAAATCTTTTTTCGAGTATTTAAAAACTATTTTATACAATCGGGAACCAACCGACGTCATCCGTTTTTACGTTTTTATAACCCAAAACTCTTCCGAGAACTCCTCCTAACCTAATTGCAATATTCCGAGCATTTTCCATGTTTTGACTTTTTCGATCTGGCGTACGGTTTGTCCTGTGCGGGGCTCGACACAACATTTTCGATACATTATTCGTTTCGGTAAATCAATAAAACTCGTATTTTTGATAAACGGGAACTTTTAATTAAACTATCACAATTATCACCTCGTAATACGTGTAACCAGGCATTGAGACCAAGACTGCAGTACAAATTGTACCGATTTGGATAATTATCCCTAAAACTGGTACCGTTTGGATCAGTTTTTATAAATAAACGTACCATTTTATATCCAGAATGATCCAACGGGATACTAATTTTCCATAATTATAAATAGCCTGTACCGTATTTTATTTTGTACCAGAAATCATTTGCAAACAGTATTTACAGAATTTTTCCAGAGAAAATACTTTAATTATATTTTGTTCTTCGTAATCAAACTCAAATCCGGAGGCGTTATCGATATCGGATTTTGGCGTGCTTATACTCAAAACGAAGCTGTTGATTTGTACTTTCAGAATCTTTCATCAAAACCACTGCAGAATCAAGTGGTAATTCTCTACAAACTGTTTTTATTTCGAATTATTAATGATTTAAATTATGAATTTTTGTACGGATGATTGTTTGAATGATTTGATGCTTGTATGTTGTAGATCTTTTCTTCCTGATCATTTTGGTATGTCATATGATCGATTTGGAGTTCAATAATATGTTCAAATTAGGGTTTGATTCTCGAATTGTATAATTAGGGTTTATATTCGTTTGAATGTTCTTGATTAAAATTGGGGGTTTCTTATTTAGGGATTATTAGATGTTCTAAAGGGGTGGGTTTTGTTCCCCTTGAAATTTGCAATCTATTCATATATATAGCACGTTATCAGACGATTCCTGGATCGAACGGAGTTGTCGTTTGAAGTTTCGCCGGATTTTATATAAACTCGCCGGCAGCGAGTTTTCCTCGGGTTATTACGATCGATTTACAGCTTGTTTGATGGAATAAATTGCATGAATAGGTTCCTAAGATTGTAATCTACGTTTCCCCGTTGATTTGGTCATGTTTTGGGTTGTTTTTGAGCTCGTCGGAAAGCTTCAAGTCTCCAGCCATGGCTGCGCCGGCGACATGAGGTAGAAGATGGCAAAAGTGCAGAATGGTCCCTGACCTTTCTATACTCTTGCAGTTTAGTCCCTGACATTTTAAAAACTTATAACGATTTGATTTCTGTTTAAAATCCTTTAAAAGTTTGATTTCTTTTTTATAAAAATCATTTTAAAAATTGTTTTTAATTCCCAAAAATTCCGAAAATGATTATTTTAATTCCAAAAATTATTTTTAATTCAAAAATAAATCTGAATTAATTAGTTAATTAATTTTAGTTAATGATTAATTGATTAATTGGTCAATTAATTCGAAAATTAATTGATTAATTGATTTAATTAATTGTTAATTGATTTTAATTAATCATTTAATTAGATTTAATTATTTTAAAATGATTTAAAAATTCCAAAAAATAATTTCGAGCTTTAAAATATTATTTTAAATTGTTTTCAAGGCTCGATAATTATTATAAAATTGTTTGAAGCTAGATTTGGCCAACCGAACTCTATTTATTACTTTGAAATTGATCCAACGACCCGTTTTAATTCCGAAAAATGTTTTAAAAATCATTTTGAATACCCAAAAGCCTGTTTATAATCTGAGACTCCTTTATAAATGATATGTCATTGATTATTTGACGTGTTATGTGTTATATGTGACTTGTTGGTTGATTGTCGGTCTATATGTTCGGTGTTTACTTGTTTATAGCGTAACTTTCAATCCGTTAATCGGATTTGGGTGAAACGAAGGGTAGACAGAAGTGTATGTCGAATAAAATCGTATTCGTTAAATATTGATAGATACTTATGATGCCTAGCAGAGTAAGCAAGGCATAGGAAAGGGCAGCAGGTGATCAGAAAATGGAATCGACATGTAGAAAATACAGCAAATGATCAGTAAATAGAATCGAGGCATAAGTAGACGAGTGCTTGTTGAAGAAAGTCACTGGGCGAATACAAGTAAAATTGGAATCGATTGTGATAAGGCAAGTACTTCTAAACCTTTTTCGAGATATAATGTATATATTTCTAAACTTTCTCGTAACATATTGTTAAGTTTTCAAAATAGCTTTATTTTATGTTGAAAGTACTTTGAATCCTTCAGCCTTGAACCTGAGCCACATCATTTGATCTTTGAGCCGTAAGCCTTATTCCTTGTGAACCATTTCTTGTTGGTTTACCATATACTAAACCACACAAACAAGATGCTGCTCCACAAATATATATCCATCATATACCAAACACTGGAACAGAATTGTTTACACATACAGAAACTTTTATACTCAACCATACCTTGTGACATCAAAGTACTAAAACCTTTTAAAAACATTATTTATATAATACCCGATTATCTTACAGGCTGGAGGCCACTTCTTTTATATATACTTTGACATACCCTTTTTGGTAACATGAATTTTCACCATGCTCTTATACAAATGTTTTATTGTTATTGATTATGATCCGATTTTATTGAATCATATTGTTTATCATATTGAACTGCTTTCGAATTGGATAGTTTTCTTTATGTTGACCAGATTCGTGGTCAGACCATATCGATGGTCAAGTTAGGCCAATGTGTGCCTTGGATCCAGTAGTTAGAGTAGTGATGTGTGCTTTGCTCGGGGTTAGTGCGTGACTGATCAGCAGCCTAACCTTGGTTTTAAAAACTTAAAATGAATATCCAATTCTATTGGTTATTTAACAAGAAACTTGATTCCTTTGAATCATCTCGTTTAATCATTATTTAACCTCAGTTATTGATATTATGACTTGCTGAGCTAGTTAGCTCACTCTTGCGAATTTTTTTATATATTTTACAGTTAAGAAGGATATGGATGATAGTGAAGTTCTTCAGTTCAAAGTGTGAGCTAGGATTCCAGTTTGAGTTGGATCGAGCTAGAAGAAGCTTCATATGGTAGTGAGATAATAAGATTGTAAGAATAATTTCATTATCAGTTGTAAGTTAAATTAGTTGGGATTTGGTACGTTATAATAAAAGTTAAGGTTGTGGCTTGTTTTCATACTTTAACCTGTTGCGATCCGTGGTTATGTAAAGCAGGGTCATTACAAATAATATTTCAAATACAGGTTTACATATTGTATATGTGTTGTGGACCCCAAATTTTTGACCCTGGTTTGGAGGGCGCCACAGGTTGGTATCAGAGCTACAGGTTATAAGTCACTGAAACAAGCCTAGATTGTCAGGATTGGGTAGAGGGTTAGGATTAGGAATAGGAAATAGAAAGATAGGTCATCGTGAGGTTGAGTACGACTGTATAGTAGGTCTCCGGCACAGTTCGTGTTGCGATTCAGGATTCTTAGCTTGCGACGTGATTTCTAGACAACGACAATGGCAGATCCTGATTTTCCTGCATCATCTGATCGTTTGGAGCCTTCCATTTGAGAATCGTCATCTTCTTCTAAATTTGATTTGCACTTTGTTCTTTCATCGGTATTAATGGTATTACCTTCTGTTAAGACAGTTGCACCATTCCAAGTTATTCCACGCTATTCTATTACCTCTTGATATGAGACGACCTATTTAAGAGACCTCTGTCTATTTATTCTTGTTTTACTAGACATCGGCTGTGAGTGTGTCTTTTCAATTTACCCTATACCCTGTTCTATACCCCAGTTTAAAACTTGTTCTATAAAGCAATTGTATCTATGAGGATGGATTCGGGAGCTGCAGTAAATGGTGAGTATTGAGATACAAATTAAGGTGAGAAGAAGTTTAGAAAGAAGATTCAAGTGTTCCGGAGGATGGCTGTTACCAGGTTACAAGAAGCTATTAGTAATTAGGCCACCCATGACTAGCTTTTGGAATAAAGTAGATAAGTGTTGAAGAGAGAGAGAGAGTTAGAGGAGATTACGGATCTGGAGATTTCTTGAAGTTAGATAATGGTGTTATGATGATGTGATATATATTTTAAAAAGTTAATGTGACATTAGCTGACTTGTTGACTATTGGATAGTCTGTTCCACTTAACAATTGCAAAGTTGTTAACGGGAGTATTACCAGCATGAAAGCCTTGATGTAAATCCACGAATAAGATAATATGCCACGATAGTTGAAGTTTTCATCGATTAAGGAAGGTAATAGACCCAATGAAGGAGAGGAGATAAATGAAAGTGAATGGACCTTTGAGTGATCATTTATTTAACTTGGTATCTGGTTATAAAAAGGACAACAACCAACTCATATAGTAAGGACAACTAGATGTGCGATTTTCACCATGTTTAACAAGTTTTCGAAAAAGATTTTTTTTCCCTTATAAAAATTTCTAAAAACCTCTTTGGAATAAAATAAGTTTTAAACATCGGTTGTCAAGTTACTACTTGAGTTTCTTATTTGTTAAAAGACCTGGATCATCTGGAAGGATGCTGTTTCAAACTTGGTATTGCTAATTCGGAGAACGAGGTAACATGCGATTATGAAGAAGTTGATTGTTCCTAACAGTAAGGTACAAGTATTGTTTGATAAGATTAACAACAGAACCAGCGTACGGAGTAACTATTCATCCAATTACTGGGATTATCAGAGTTCAAGGAATTCACTGATTTAACGGAAGCCTGAGCATAACCAAAGAAGATTGGGAAGATTTCCAGACTTTTCTAAAAGAAGAATATTATTAATAAAAAGATCGCTATGTTGAATGATTCATGGTTATTCTAAATTAAAAAGAGGAAACTCAAGGTAATCTGATAAGAATGCCATTATGATCGAATTGTTAAAGTATTATATGTGTAGGTGCGATATTACAGATGCGAGACTTAACAAGTAAGAATCTACCATAATGCTTAGTTGCGAAGACATTTTAGCATACTTCTAAAGTTGTTAAATGACACAATTGGTTGATCGATGAATACAAGCGAAATGTGGATGGTGACCAATGGTATCATTCTTGTCCTCAACATTACAGCGTATATTCCTTTTTAATTCCTAAAAATGTATGAACTCCTTTTCTTAATGCATTCCTTTTCAAATTTAATTGTTCCCCTCAAGTTTTGCTTTTTGATTGGGACAAACAGTTTTATGATGAGACACTTTATCGGAATGATGAAGAGTCAGGTGGGACGCCACCTAATCATGTGCTATATTCCATACGTTATGAAAGACTGGCCATCTTAAGTACCAATGTGGTTGTCTCATTCATATTCAAATCATTACTTATTCTTTCTTTTCAACTCTAAGTCTATTAAAATTGTGAATCCTTCTAGTTGTTTCGTCTTATAGTTGTTCTTTGCGAGGGCTTTTCAAATAAAAGTCAACATATTATACACCAAGCGGGCAAAGTCCCATCTACCTCGCATGCATGGAAAGGAAACAAGAGCATATGGCGAGAATTGCAAATCACTAACCCTAGCCAGGGATGCACTAAGAGTCAAGGGGATCTACTTCAATAAGGAATACGTCTCCGAAAACGAGAATTTGCGATTTCCATGAGAAATGTGTTATTTAGAGTATGAATATGATGACGTAGATGATTATTGCGGATACTTTATGCATTAAAGTATTGAAAGATGTGGGAGCAACTTGATCGTATATCTCTCAAGTTTTTGTTGATAAGATGAATTACCCTGTCGAATTGATAAGGTTATGACTAAAGGGCTAGCAAGTTAAGAACGTGCAATTATTGAATAAGTAAGTACCAATGGCGGAATCGATATTTCTGGAAATAAGTTGTGAAGAATTGATATCATTTGAGATAAGAGGATTTGACATTATTCTAAGGAGTGGATTAACTATTCAAGTGTGATGCCCAGGTAGACCGTCGTGATGGAAGATAGTTCTGAAGATGCCAAATGAGAACATGAAGAAGTTTAGAGGACAAAGGAAAGTAAAGAACTTGTTAAAAATGATTTAAGATTACAGCGACCAAAATATAAGTGTTATGGCGATTATAAATAAGAGTCAGGAGCAAACCGAACTTGAAGATTTTACAGTCTCAAGATATGTTTCTATACGAGTTACCAATATTTCCTTTAGATAAAGAAAATGCGTTTATGATTGATTTAGCACCTGAAATGAAGCCAGTGTCCAAAAGCCCCGCACAGAATGACACCAGATAAAATAAAGGAGTTACCAGAGCAAAACGCAGGAGTTAATTAGAAGAAAAAGTAACTGGACCTAGCGTACCCCTAAAGTGCACCAGCACGATTTGTTAATAAAAAAGATGGAAGTGTGAGATTATATGTTAGAGAAAGCTCAATAAGTTTACTCTCAAGAGTAGATATCTGTTACCTCGAACCAATGATTTGTTTAATTAAATGAAGGAAGCAAGGTATTTTTATAAGATTGATTTAAGACTGGGTATATTACCAAGTGAAGATTGAACTTATGGACATATCAAAGATAATTTTCAGAACTCAGTACTGTTGTTATAAAATTCTAGAAATGTTAGTTGGATGAACTGATATACCAGTGATATTTAAATTTGATGAGTAGAATCTTGAAGGAGGAATCTGGGTAAGATGTACTTGTATTATTTAAGAAGAACCATGAAACCTATACAATGATAGCTGATGAGTCAAAGAAGAAAGAAGTAGTATGAAAAGTTTACCAAGTGAAAACTTTAATGGAAGGAAGTATAATTCTTAACATAGACAGTCAGTAAGGAGGAGACAAAAGGGGATTCGGCAGAAAAATTTAAAGATAGTATGAATGAAGAAAGACCAAAAGCACCATCAAAAGTAAGAAGTTTTATTATTAGCCGGTTATTATCGGAAATTTGTTCAAGATTTCTTAAAAGTTGCAGTACTTTTGACGAAGCTAATCAGGAAAAGCAAGAAGTTTTTATAAAGTGGAGAAGGGTGAAGAAAGTTTTGCAAAGTTAAATGAGAGAATGGTTGTGACACCTATTTTATCAATTGGAAAGTATTAAGGAGATTCGATAGGTCATAGTAATGTTTCTCATAAGGGAATCAGATTTGTGTCGATGCGGCACAATAAAGTATTGTATATGCATCCAGACAACCGAAACCTTATGAGCAGAAGTATCCTACTCATAATTTGGGACTAACAGTAATAATATTCGCTTTGAGATTTGGAAATACGATATGTATGGAGAAAGGTGTAAGATCTATACGGACCATAAGAGTTTGAAGTATGAACTCCCGAGGAAAAGCAAATGTAGTGGCAAGAGATAAGTAAGAAGGAGAGAGGATGAACATAGGGACTGCACCAGATGAATTATCTATGGAATTCTAGAAATTGGAATTGGAAGTCAGGGTTCATGATCCAAAAGGAGTAAGAATGTATAGTATGACTTTTCAGTCAGAGTTGTTAAAGAAGATAAGGAAGTGTTAGGAAGAGGTAATGGATCAGGATATAAATCGTTTAGTATGTGAAGAATTATGCACGCAAAAAGGACGATCAAGGTATTCTTAGGTTTCTTCTAGAATTTGGATTCCACCAGTGACGGAGTTGAAGAATGAAATTTTATAGAAAGCTCATAACTCAAGGTATTCAATCCATCCAGGGAGTACCAAGATGTATAGAGATTTAAAGGAAAATTATTGGTGGCCAGATATGAAGAGGGAAATTGCGGAATAGATTAGCAGATGTTATATATGTCAAAGAGTTAAAGTAGAGCATCAGAGACCAAGTGGATTGCTACAGCCATTGAAGGTTCCAGAGTGGAAGTGGGAGCATATCGCCATGGATTTCATAGTTGGGTTACCAAGGACAAAAGCTAATCATGATGCCATTTGGGTTATAGTGGATAGACTTACCAAGTCAGCTCATCTTCTATCTATAAATGGAAGATTTTCACTGGACAAGTTAGTTCATATGTACTTAAAAGAAATCGTAGTTCGTCATGGAGTTCCTGTGTCCATCGTATCCGATCGAGATCCAATATTTAATTAAAGATTTTGGAAGAGTTTTCAAGAATGTTTGGGAATGGAACTAAATATGAGTACGGCTTATCATCCACAGAAGGACGGCCAGAGTGAAAGAACGATCCAGAAAATCGAAGACATGTTATGTGTTTGTGCTATTGATTTCAAAGGAAGTTGGAACAAGCATTTACCTCTGGTAGAATTTGCTTACAACAACAGTTATCACGCCAGTATTGGGATGCCACCCTACGAAGCCCTTTATGGACACAAATGTAGATCTCCAATGCATTGGGATGAGATAGGAGAACACAAAATACTTGGACCTGAATTAGTACAGCAGACAAAAGAAGTTGTTGAATTTATCTAGAAGAGAGTGATAGCAGCATAAAACTGTCAAAGGAAATATGCAGATCAATCAAGGAAAGATATGGAATTCGAAGAAGGAAATTGGTATTACTAAAAGTATTGCCATGGAAGAGACTAACGAGATTTGGAAAGAAAGGAAAGCTGAGCCCAAGATATGTCGGACCTTTTGAGATTCTAAAACGTGTTGGCAAAGTAGCTTACGAGTTGGCGTTACCTCCGCACATGGAGCACGGCGTTACCTCCGCACACGGAGCACGTTCACAATGTTTTTCACGTATCAATGCTTAGGAAGTATAATCCAGACTCCAAGCATGTAATAGAGTAGGAGCCAATAGAGCTTTAGGAAGATTTGTCATATGTAGAGAGTCTGATAGAGATTCTAGAAGAAAGAGAGAAAGTATTGAGAAATAAAATGGTAAAGTTAGTAAGAGTATTGCGGAGAAACCCAAAGGTTGAAGAGTCAACCTGGGAGTTAGAAAAATATATGAGAGAAAAGTACCCTTATTTATTTTCTTAGGAGATTCTGAGGACAGAATCCTTCTAAGGGGGGAAGGATGTAATATCCGGGATATATCATGTAATTGTTTTTGCTAATAGATAATTATTATATGTGTTCAGTATCTATTCTGTGAATTATTTGTTAAGTGTTAAATGTGTTTGGATGTTTAAAAATAATATTAATTGAGTATTTTAATTTTTATATGTCCAAAATAAAATATAAATAATTGTCATATCTTCCTAATTATTTTTATGATGATTTATGATTTTATAGGAAATATATGGATTTTATAAAATGTTTTTCCGAGTATTTAAAAACTATTTTATACAATCGGGAACCAACCGACGTCATCTGTTTTTACATTTTTATAACCCGAAACTCTTCCGAGAACTCCTTTCTAACCTAATTGCAATATTCCGAGCATTTTCCATGTTTTGACTTTTTCGATCTGGCGTACGGTTTGTCCTGTGCGGGTCCCGGCGTAACATTTTCGATACATTATTCGTTTCGGTAAATCAATAAAACTCGTATTTTTGATAAACGAAATCTTTTTATTAAACTATCACAATTATCACCTCGTAATACGTGTAACCAGGCGCTGAGATCAAGACTGCAGTACAAATTGTACTGATTTGGATAATTATGGATATCAGAAGATGTATATCAGAACTTAAGTACGGGAGGACTAACAGTTAAGGAAGGAAGCTGATTTACAAGAAAGAAGATCGAGACTAATACAAAATAAGATATGCATGAAATAGTTAGAGGATTTAAAGAATTGTATAAGATATCTGATTGAGATATTTTAGGAGACAGAATTATATTCCATATCAATTAGAAGTTATCTTGTAACTGTGTACTATATAAACACAGACATAGGTTTACACTATATGTGTTATCATTATCGAGAAGATCATACATTGTAACCTAGCAGCTCTCGTGATATTTGTTCATCATTGAGAGAGAACAGTTCCATTGTAACAGAGTTTATTATATCGAATATATCTGTTTATTGTTACTTGAGTTAGAAATTGATTTGATTGTATTATACACTGTATTCAACCCCCTTCTACAGCGTTGTGTGACCTAACAAGTGGTATTAGAGCCTATCTGTTAACACACATACAGTAAAGGTCCAAAACAATCATGTCTGAAGAAGCAGAAAATCCAACCAAGACCGGCAAAACTGAAGAAACTCAAAAGACTTAAATCCACAGTCGATATGAGACTATTAGGGTTCCCATACTAAGACCTTCTGAGTATCCCATATGGAAAGTGAAGATGGCTATGTTTCTGGAAGCTATAGATTCAGAATACCTTGACAGAATTAATGAAGGACCGCATAAGCCAATCAAGCTCTCTGTTGTACTTGCAGATCAGCGAGCGAAGACCATACCAAATGACAAAAGTGAGTACATAGATGAAGATATCTCATCCATTTCCAAGGATGCAAAGGTAATGCAGTTGCTGCATAGTGCCATTGATAATATCATGTCAAAAAGGGTAATTCATTACAAGACTGCAAAGGAGATATGTGATGCTTTGGAGACAAGATGCCAGGGAACTGATACAATGAAGAAGAACAGGAGGACTATACTCACTCAAGAGTATGAACACCTTGACTCAAAAAGTGATGAGTCATTAACTGACTTATATGACAGGTTTGTCAAACTCTTGAATGATCTGTCACTGGTGGACAAGGAATATGATCTTGAAGTTTCAAATCTAAAATTCCTTTTAGCTCTTCCTGAAAGTTGGTATTTGAAGGCTACTATTATAAGAGACAACTATGCTCTTGATGAAACTACTCTTGATGAAATTTATGGTATGCTCAAGACTTATGAACTTGAGATGGATCAAAGAAGCAAGATACAAGGGAGAAAGGCAAGAACAGTTGCTCTTAAGGCTGAGGAGGAATTCCCCAAAGTGGTTGTCTCAAATAAAGGTAAAGAAAAAGCTCTCATCATAAAGTCTGATTCAGAATCATCAAGTTCTGATGATGATGATTCAGAAACTGAGAGCTTACCTGAAATAGATGCTGATGAAGAGATGATGAAATTGTGTGCTCTTATGGTGAAGGGTATCACAAAGATAGCCTACAGGAAATTCAGAAGGGGAAATAAGTTTTTCAAGAAAGTTGGAAGTACTGATAAGAAAGGGTTCAGAAAGTACGAAGGCAAAAGTGCAAAGTCTGACAGAGGAGATAACTCAAAAGTCAAATGCTACAATTATGGTGAAAGAGACCACATAACTCCTGACTGCATGAAAGGAAAGAGTGACAAAGGCAAGCCACTTGTCACAAAGAAGAAAAGCTGGACAGACTCTTCAGATTCTGAAGATGAGGTGGATTATGCTTTAATGGCAAATGTTGATGGCAACCCTAAAACTACTGAATTAAAGGTACCTCAAACAACTTATGCCTTTCATACTGATGATATTACTGAGTTGAGATTATATCTTTAAATCATGTTTATTAGCTACAGAGATCAAACTTTAACATGTGAAAGATTAACTTCTGAAAATCTTACTTATAAGAAAAGTAATGATTATTTAGAAAAAGAGTTAGTTATGTTCCATCAAACTCAAAAAGAGAGAGATGATGCTTTTTATGTTAGAGATGAATTGCTAAAATTGAATAAATCTCTCAAAACTGAGTTAGAAAAAGAAAATGAGATTATCAGGACTTGGACTAACTCTGGCAGGACAACTCAAAATTTATTAAGTAGTGGAAACTGGAAAGAGGGCTTAGGTTATGGAGATGATAAAAGTAAAAAAAGAACTGAAAAAATTGAGCCAATTGTTGTTAAACAAACTGTTAATCCAAAGGTAAATCCTGTTAAGTTTGTAGCTAAAACTGTAAAGTCTGATTCTGAAAAGATGAAAGAGTCTGTGACAGAAGTTAAGGATAAGTCAACTTCTGACAAATTAGAACAGGATAAACCAGCTGAAGTCAACATAGGCTTAATGACAAAAAAGCAGCTTAAGCATAAACTGAAAGAAATAAGGAATGTCAATAAGGTTAAGGCATCTAGGAAAAATAGGAATAGAAAGGAAGGTGTGAATAAAAGCAATAATTATATGCCTATTCCTAATGCTCCTAGAAAGAAATATTATAACTGTGGAAACTCTAACCATCTTGCTTCTTTTTGCAGGAAGAATAAGAATATAAACTATTTACCTCCTAAGTCAGGAGTTAAGAGTCAGTATGTTAGGTTTAAGCCACAAAATCCTTATTTTCATTGTGGAAGTTTATGGCATTCCATTTATACTTGTAAGGAATATCATAGTTTATACCTTCTTTGAAGAAAGTTGCTTTAATTCCTTTTAGTGTAAAGTCTGATGCAAAGTTTGATATAAGTTCTGATATACAGCATGTTAGCATAAACTCTGATATTAAATCTGCTGCAAATGCTAACAAACTTAAAAAGGCCAAAGGATCCAAGCAAGTTTGGGTCCTTAAAACTAACCATTAGTGATCGTTGTGATTGCAGGGCAATAGGAAAAACATCCTAGTACTGGATAGTGGATGTTCAGGACATATGACTGGAAATAAAGCCCTGCTCTCAGACTTTGTGGAGAAAGCTGGCCCAGGAGTTTCTTATGGAGATGGCAACATGGGAAAAACTCTGGGATATGGCAGTATTAATCTTGGGAATGTCATCATTGAAACAGTAGCTCTTGTCTCAGGACTTAAACACAATCTGCTGAGTGTGAGTCAAATATGTGACAGAGGTTAACATGTGGTTTTCTTTGAAGAATACTGTGAAGTTGTAAGCAATTATACAGGCAAAGTGGTTCTGAAAGGTTACAGGAATGGTAACATTTATGAAGCCGGACTTTCAACAAGTTCTGATGGTTCTGCAATCTGTCTATTGAGTAGAGCATCAATTGATGAAAGCTGGAATTTCCACAAAAGACTCTCTCATTTAAACTTCAACAACATAAATGAGCTTGTAAAGAAAGATCTTGTGAGAGGATTACCAAAATCAGTATTTGCTCCTGATGGCCTTTGAGATTCATGTCAAAAGGAAAAACAAAGAAAATCTTCTTTCAAGAGCAAAGAAGAAATATGTTATGTCAATGTCATGTCTATTGCAAAGAAGAAATATGTTATGGTTAGAGTTGATGAGTTCACAAGGTATACTTGGGTGTACTTCTTGCACAAGAAGAATGAAACTGCATTTACTCTAACTGATCATGTCAGACAGCTGGATAAGTTGGTCAAAGATTCTGTTAAAATTATAAGAAGTGATAATGGCACTAAGTTCAAGAATTCAATCATGGAAGAGTTCTGCAAAGAGAATGGAATCAAACAGGAATTTTTTGCACCTGGAACTCCACAGCAAAATGGAGTTGTAGAAAAAAAGAACATGACTCTCATTGAAGCTGCACGAACTATGCTTGATGAAGCAAAGCTGCCAACCTACTTTTGGGCTGAAGCCATGCAGACTGCTTGTTTTACACAGAATGCAACACTCATAAACAAGCATGGAAAAACATCATATGAGATGGTGAAGAAAAAGAAGTCGAATCTGAAATACTTTCATGTATTTGGATGTAAGTGTTTTGTTCTTAAGACTCATCCTGAACAACTGCCAAAATTTGATCTAAAAGCTGATGAAGAAATTTTTGTTGGATATCCACTTTCCACAAAAGCCTTCAGAGTCTACAATTTAAGAACAAGGGTTGTCATGGAATCTATCAATGTATCTTTTGATGATAAGAAGATTACTGTACTTGAAAATTTCAATGATCACGATTAGCTGAGATTTGAAAATGAAGACTTAAATTCTTATTCTGTAAATTCTGATGACTTAAACACTGAACCTGTAAGTACTGATGTCATTGAATCTATGGTAATAACTCCAAAGGAAAATGCACCTGTCCAGGGGGAGCAAGCTAAAGATCCTACCACATCTCAAGACTCTCAAGAAGCATCAGAACCTGTCACTGGCTCTTCAAGTTCTGATTCATCTAGTTCTGATGAGCCAAATTCTGATAATTCTGGAAGCTCTGATACTTCAAATCCTGAAGGATCCAAGTCAAATTCTGAAGTCTCAGAGAGCATAACTACAGGGGAGCATCAGAAAATGCTGATGGAGACAGCATTGATCATGGAGGAGGATCCAGTTCTAGAAGTCAACTTTAATCTGTAAGGAAGTGGACCAAATCACATACACTTGACTTAATTATTGGAGATCCTGAAGCAGGTGTCAGAACTAGAACTGCAACATCAAATGAATGTCTCTATCATTCTTTTCTATCTCAGACTGAACCAAAGAAAGTGGAAGAAGCTCTTCAAGATGCTGATTGGGTACAAGCAATGCAGGAAGAGTTAAATGAATTTGAAAGAAATAAAGTCTAGACCCTAGTGCCAAGACCAAAGAATAGATCAGTTGTTGGCACAAAATGGGTGTTCAGAAACAAAACTGACAGTGATGGCATAATTACAAGGAATAAAGCAAGGCTGGTTGCTAAAGGCTACTCTCAACAGGAGGGTATTGATTAAGATGAAACATTTGCATCAGTTGCTAGATTAGAAGCCATAAGGATCTTTTTGGCTTATGCTGCTCACGAAAAGTTTAAAGTCTTTCAAATAGATGTGAAAAGTGCTTTTCTTAATGGAGAATTGGAAGAAGAGGTCTATGTTGCACAACCTCTAGGCTTTGTAGATTCAAAATTTCCAAATCATGTCTACAGGCTTGACATAGTACTTTATGGCCTTAAGCAAGCTCCTAGAGCATGGTATGAGACTTTAGTTCAATTCCTTCTGGAAAGTGGATTTCACAGAGGTACAATTGATAAAACACTGTTCTACCTCAACCATGGAAAGGACTTACTTTTGGTACAGATATATGTTGATGATATCATATTTGGTTCTATAAATGCCAAACTCTGTAAGAGGTTTGCAAAGCTAATACAGTCAAGATATCAAATGAGTATGATGGGAGAAGTTAGTTATTTTTTGGGCCTTCAAGTCAAGCAGAATGAAGAGGTACTTTTATCTGTCAATCCAAGTACACCAGAAATTTACTGAAGAAATTTGGAATGCAAGATTGTTCAACAACATCCACTCCCTTGGCCACTGCAACCAAGTTAGATAAAGATACTGGCTCATCAGTAGATATTACTAACTACAGAGGTATGATTGGTTCTTTACTCTATTTAACTGCAAGTAGACCTGATATCATGTATGCTACCTGTCTTTGTGCCAGATTTCAGGCTGATACAAGAGAACCTCACTTAATAGTTGTAAAAAAAATCAAGTACCTTAAGGGTACAGCATATCTGGGATTGTGGTATCCTAGAGAATCAGATTTTAAGCTAATAAGTTACTCAGATGCAGATTTTGCAGGATGCAAAATAGGCAGGAAAAGCACTAGTGGAAGCTGCCAATTTCTTGGAGGCATATTGGTTTCTTGGTTTAACAAGAAACAGAAGTCAATTTCCACATCAACTGCAGAAGCAGAATATATTGCTGCAGGAAGCTGTTGTGCACAGATTCTTTGGATGAAGAATCGGTTACTGGATTATGGGTTAGAATTTTCTAAAATCCCTATTTACTGTGATAATCAAAGTGTTACGACCGGCATTCTGAGTAATATTATTTGTGAACTCTGTATCATATTAGAGTCGATTATAAATATGCATAATGATTGTACGTTTGTGTGAATGGAAATTTTTGCATCATAAATTGCTTTATGTAGTATATAATTTTTTTTTCAAAGCAAGAGTTTTATTAATTGCCCTTATTTTTGATTTATAAAGAATATTCTATACCTTGGAAAATTATCTTTAAAAATTATTTCACTCACAAATTTCAAAAGTGATCTCATAAAATTTCTAAAAATCCAAGTTATTTTATGGTATAAATTTTATAATTTTTGAACTTTTATTTTATTAAATAAAAGTAAATCTTTGAAAAATAGTTATTTAATAATTAGCAGATTACATGGAAACTCTTGCATGCAAATCACTCTTCCATTCAATTAAAGGGCAAAGAAGACATTTCCAACCCCACTAACTCACATTTTGTTAGCCAAATTACCTCTTTGATCTTACATGTAAAATGGCCTAAATTTAGCTAGAGGGTTACTCTTGTCATTTCATAAATCCACTCACATTTTAGTCAAGTCAGGGACATAAAAATAAACCAAAGAGTGATGATCAATCCATTCCACCCCACCACTTCACCCTCCCCTTTCTCCACCTCCCTCCCTCTCGGCTTTTCCCCCTCCTCTCGGCCATTCCATAGCTGAGGCCCCATTCCCTTCCTTCTTCATTTCTTCACTCAAACAATCATCCTATAATCAAGTAATCTTACTCCCTACATGTTGTTCTTATATATCTCAAAATTTTAGAGTGAAAAACTTATGTGTTGACCTTGCATGGTGGTGTTTTTGTAAACTCAAAGTGAACATCGGTGTTTTTGTAAACTCAAAGTGAACATCCTTGATTCTTGTGAATCCAAGGCTTTCACCATGAGTTATAATATCATAGGGTTGAGAATTTCTAGACATGAGTGTGTTACACTTATGCAAATGTTGTTTTCACCCTAATCCATTCGGCCATGACTTGATAGGAGCCGAATGGATGGTGTTTTGTTGCCTTGTTTCATTTTTTTATGTGTTTTTGTGATGATAACATGAAATTTATAGTAAAAGCTTGGTAAAAACCTTTGCATGTTAGGTGGTCATTTAGTTATAATCCCTGTTAGGCTTTTATGTTGAATTATGATGACAATTTATTTGGAAATCATGTTATTTTGGCTTGTAAGATTCGAAGGCATAAATGCATGTAAACCACTCTTGAATTTTGGAAGTTCTTGATCATTTGGATTGATATTTTTGTTAGTAAACTTTAATTTCAGTTAAGTTAAGATATTAATTAAGATTTGTGCTCCTTAATATGTGATGTTAATTCATTTATATTTATAAAGAAGGTAAAAGTTGTTGTCCTTGAAAACTTGATGAGTTGTAATTTGTGTAATGTGATTACTTTTATTTTGCTATATTGCACCTTAGGTAAGGATGATCTCCACTAAGCCTATTTTGAGTGTAAGAGAATTAGTTCATTAGATCACCTTAGTTAAGGATTGGTTTGGGTTTTTGGTTGTTGTTGTTTGGGTTTGTTAAGAAAGAACCTTGGTAAAAGGAGAGTATTAGTTTCTGCAGAAAATCAGTTTGGTACTCTGAGGTTTAGAGTAAGATTTGACCATGTCATTGTTGTGCACTTTAATGCCCAAGCCAGCAGAAGCTAGCACTAGGAGTATACAATAAGTTTTAGGTGTTCGTTGGAGGTTTGTAAGATTTTGGTTAGGTGCACGAGTGGAATCACAAAATCTATCCAGCAGGGGACAGTTTTGTTGCAACTTAGAAATGGGAAGTTTTGACCATATCATAGGTAGGCCCTCATTAGGACCTGTTGGGCCTTAGTTAGAGGGAGTGTCAGAGGAGTTTTTCAAGCCATAGTTCATAGGATTTGAGTTAGAATAATGTGTCACAAGTTAGTTCAAGTCAGGACCTTTTCTGCCCAGAAAAACAAGGGAACCATGGACTTTAAGCTTAGGCCTAGGGAGGCCCAAGCCAGGCCCTTGAGCCACATCAAGTTTGGGAGTTGCCTTATGACCAGAAGAGTCTAGTGTAGAAGTTTTGGAGGTAAAATTGAAGTGTAAGAGTGTCAAATGCACCCAAGAAACCTTAGATGTCATTCTGAAATTTACCATAATTTGCACCTTCACTTACCACATAGTTTTAGAGCACTTATGAGTGAGGCCTAGGTTGACCACTATAGTTTCAAGATAGCCTAAAACCAGTAGAGTAAAAGGCCCAAGTTAGGGTCAATAGGAATTGGATGGTTTATTAAAGGCACTTCGAGTTAGGAAGCCAAATTTTGGAGATTTTGTCTAGTTTAGCAATCAAGTGACTTAAGTTGTGGAGCGAGATCATCCAAGCCTAGTGTTGCAATATGGTGTGTGTGATATTATTTGGCACTTAAATATGGTATGTGAGCATATGTGGCTATGTGTACTATTATGTTTATAAGGTGATTATAAATTGCGTGTATATAGGCCTAAGTGCCATTGTGTTTAATTTCGGTTTGCAAATAGGTTGAGTTGGTGAGAATATATTATAATGAGTTTATTATTATTTGTGTAGGATCTCGAGATGAGGGTAAACTTGCCATAAAGGTCGAGTAAAGCTTCCAGTTGCTCCTACCTGCCAGTCCAGTCCAGCCTTTCTCAAGGCAAGTGATTCAACCTGCTTTTTAGTTTACACTGCAAATATGTGATAACTAGTTCCTATATATGATGCGAGTATTCTGATTTATCTTGTTATACATGAACCAAATGGTTCTCAAACCTATCTTCGTATTATATAGAAATGCCATAAACCCTCAAGTGTCTATTGCAAGTAATTTAGCCTCATTTAAAGATTTTTATGGAAGTAGATCAAATGTCATATTATGCTAGCATATCAAAGTAATTGTGATGTTGAACCATGTGTAAGTTATACTCAGTAACCTCAGCTTGAAGCCTAAAAGCCAGTCATTCCTTAAAGATTGTTAATGATTGCTTCAAAACCCTATCCTTACTCTAAAGCTTGATACTTTGTTATACCTTGTGCTGATGATCACTTTCTTTGTATTTAATACCTATATCATACCTGGAACTAGTGGTGCTATTCTTCTTGATATTTTAATACCTATACCTTATTGAAACCATTGCTTTAAGCCTAGTCTGGTATTACTCTTTCATATCATCTGATAGCCTTACTAAATCTTCTTGTCAAAGTCTTTGTAAACAGAAACCTTTCAATTACCCTGATAGAGTAAAGTCTAGTGGATCATGGCCCTAGTGGATATAATCCCAGTGTTTCATAGTGGATTTATAACCCTTGATAAAGATATTTACTGTTTAAGAAATTAATTGTCAATCAGCATCAGTTTTTGAAATGAGTAAAAATTTGGATTTTCAGTCCCAAATGGGGACAAATATTTACTTTAAATAGTGGATTTGGACTGAGACGCAAGTCCTTTCCACACTTAAATTATAGGCTTAAAAGTTTCCTAGGGATCCCATTAATGTTTTAGAACCCAGCGAGGTTTGGGATTACTTCGCGGCTAATCACCAGCTGTAATCCGTAGTGTCATAAAATGGTTTTTGATTAAGAAATGATTTTGGAAATGTTTTGATACAAACAAATGATGCCATCACCCAAAAGTTCATTTCTTATTATTATTATTAGCTCTATCTTCACATTGTTATTCTTTTATATATCTCGATTTATGTTTTGTACAGTATTGTTTAGCACTTGTTGAGAATTTGGCTCACTACTTGCTTTCACCTTGATATTACAGCTAGCAGCTATGGTTAGATTCAAGTAGATAGCGCGTAAGACTTGTGATGCTGATGCGTTTGTTCGAGCTCAGGTAGAATAAGAGATAGTTTTGTGTGAGGACTCGATATTAAAACTAGTTGTAATAGTTAATAGTGTAGGGATGATCCAAACCCTAAACTGTAAGATCTTGGATTCGGTTGTATTTACTTTCTTTTAACAATTGTAATAGTTTTTATTTTATGTATTGTTAAGTTGGGGGTGTGACAGGTTTTGGTATCAGAGCTATGGTTTAGAGTCCCTGGACAGCCCAAATAGTTCATAGGATATATGTATAAGTTATAGATATTATGCGAGATAGTAGGTTAAGTAAATTTATTATTAATACTCCTCTTATATATCTATGTATGGTTTGTCAGCAAAGGGCGCACTCCTCGTCATCCTCTGGGTCGGATGACACTATTGCTTTCTCCATGTATGCTGAGTTGAGGCGCGAGTTTGACATGCTTTAGGGCAAGTACGACTGACTGATAGACCGATTGAAGAACGTGTATCCGGACAGCCGAAACTATGAAGGGAAGCCTAAGGAGCAGATGACTGCGAGACTTGACACTTTGATTCAGTACGTCAACACTAAGCTTGAGGAAATGCCATCGCACCGAGACCGTACCAGCCAGTATATCATCCAGATGGTGGCGGATGAGCTCCAAACTATAGTGAAGACGCTTCGATAGGAGAAGACTACCAAACTCCGTTCTGATGGAGTGGAGCCTTAGTTCTTTCCATTATCTACTTTTCATGTTGTTGTATTATCCGACTATGTAGAACTCCCTGGTGTTCCTTTAAATAAGCATGTTTTTCCTAAATTCAGACCTTATTCTAATCTTGATGTATTATGACCTTAAATTTCAATTGCACTATCGTTTCGTTTGCTTTTAATTGTTTATTTTACGCCTTTATATACATCACCCTATTCGTTTAATTTGAAACTTGACCTCTCATGTGAATAAGAATGCCATGCGACATCCTCGAATTATCTCATTATTCATAACTGTTTTGACGTAACTCTTATTTCAGGATCATGCCACCCAAAAAGAAGAACCCAACAATCACATCTACCACGGATCCAAATATTCTTCGATTACTGGAAACCTTACAACAGCAAATAAACGCTATAGCTCAACAACAACTAACTATTCAACAACAATTTAAAAACCAAGATAACCGTGAACCTCACCAACCACCTGATCCACCAGTACCACCTCGACAAGTTGTTACTTTCAAGGCTTTTCAGAATATGAATCTACCTGCATTTCATGATACCACTGATCCAAAAATAGCAAACACATGGATTAAGGAAATGGAAAGGGCTTTTGAATTGGTACAGTTAGGGGACGATCAGAAGACATCATATGCTACTTACTTCCTGAAGGGCGAAGTCATTTATTGGTGGGATTCAGTGAAAGCTATGGAGGCAAATCAACAAGTTTCCTGGGAAAGATTTAATAAGTTATCTCTTGAAAAGTATTACCCTAAATACATGCAAAATCAGATGGAACTTAAATTTCTTGAATCGAAGCAAGGGAGTATGTCTGTACTGGAGTATGAGAAGAAGTTCATAGAGTTGTTAAGGTTTGTGACAAAGTATACCAGCAGTGAGGTGGAAAAAGCAAAGAGATTCTAACAAGAATTAGAGTCTTGGATCAGAGATAGAGTGGCTATGTTTGGGCTTGATAATTATGCAGGCATAGTGCAGAAGGCTGCTCTGATTCAAAGTAATGGGATGCAGTCAAGGAAGGAAAAGGATAAGAAAAAGAGAAAGGTTCCATTCTATGGAGAAAAGTCTGAAGTCGGAAACTCACAAGACAGGAATATGAAGAGGATTGGATTCCATAAAGGCGGAAATTTTCAAAAGAAGGGAAATTTGAGCAAAATACAAGAATCAAAAGGGAACAACCAGGAAAGCCAAGGACAAGTTGAAGAAAACAGATTTCAGAGACCAGAATGCAAGCATTGTGGAAGAAGACACCCCAGAGTGTGTAATAAGCTGAGCATGACATGCTATAGGTGCAACCAGAAGGGACATTTGGTAAACAAGTGTAAGATTCCGAAGCCGGGAGTTACATGCTACAAGTGTGGAAGACTGGACACATAGCTAGGGAGTGCAAGTCAACCGGACCAGTCAAAGCTCTGATGAACGTGGCAAGTACCAGTGCAAGCGTGCCAGTTGAGGTATTGGCCTTACCTCCACCATCTACAACAACTTCACAAGCAACAAAAAGGACATTTGAATTAAAAATGAAGGACGCTGTTCAGAATTCTGAGGTGATAGCAGGTACACTTTTACTAAATAATGTCAAAGCTAGAGTATTGATTGATTCTGGAGCGACGAGATCTTTCATATCAGAAACTTTTGTTGATAAACTTCAATATGATAAAATGGTTATGAATGAGGTAGTAAATGTGGTAATTGCGAGTCAAGAGAAGATTCCTGTGAGCCAACTCTCTCCAAAGTGTGAGATTGATATATCAAGTCGGGAGAGTTCGATATAATTTTAGGCATGGATTGGTTAGGGAAGTGTTGTGTATATGTTGTGTACTTGATGATTTCATGAACAAAACACCTTGGTAGATTTTACTTAGTGAAATTATGTAGCACTCGACGGATAAGGTTCATAGTCCCGGCGGATGACTTAATATAGTCCCGATGGATGATGACTTATTATCCATCGAGTGAGTAGCTTATGTAACAATAAGTCTGTAGCACATTTCTGCATACACATTGTTTAGAATCTGTAGTAGTACTTAAGTAATGATTGACTTTAGCTAGATATGCATAATAGGTTGATTAATTGGACATAGATGATGTCTTGTAATTCTGCATAAGTGAAATGAAGTCAAGTGCCTGATTGCTACCCGACGGATAAATAAAAATGAATTTGACGGATGATCAACAACCCGACGGATGATCAATAACTCGACGGATGATCATGAACCCGACGGATAAAGAATTTAAATATCTGTTGACAGTGATAACATAGTCACATGCGTCAAGTGGATGCAAATGGAATGTGGTAGCCTATTCAACCGGGTTTTTGAGAACAAAGAAGCATTTCCATTTCCATGCTATTATGAAGATAATCAAAGATGCTGGAATAGAGTAATGAAGTAGCATTGCAATAGACTAGATAGTTTTTGTTTCATTATCATGTCTTATTACTTTGTAATCTTGGTGATATATAAACCAAGAAGTAGCAACTAAGGAATAATCTGAGATACAAGCAGAGAAACAGTTGTAAGCATAATTATTAGCCTTTCTCTGCATTCTTAGTTTTTCATTTATGTAAGCAGCCGTGAGCATTTTGCACACAGGTTCTCTCGATATATATTATATATCTCTGGTGGAATCATTCAAATCCACCAGAAAGTTTTTAAAGACTTTTATTTTTAATTACTTGTGTTTTGATTCATTTAAGTAATTATTCCGCATTATGCTAATCAATTCACACTTATATATATATATATATATTCGAGTTAAAACATTTTTATTTCAAGAAAAAGTTTCAAGAATTCCATTCAACCCCCCTTCTGTAATTCTTGTCATATTGTTAAGGGATTAACAATTGGTATCAGAGCAAGCTCTTAACTTACAAAGAGTTTAAAGATCAAAACAATATAGCAAGATGAATAAGAAGGATGTTGGAGTCAAGATCCCTTTTCTGGATAAAGATAATTACCATCATTGGAAGGTAAAGATGCATCTTCATTTGATTTCTCAAGATGAGGCCTATGTTGACTGCATAGAAAGAGGCCCTCATGTTCCAATGAGAGCTGACAGGAAACGAGCCATCAGTCCCCAAGCCAAGGCATGAATGGTCTGATCCTGACATTGAACAAGTTAGGAAGGATAAAAAGGCCATGAATATCCTATTTAATGGAGTTGATAGTGATATGTTTGACAACATTATCAACTGCAAAACTGCCAAGGATGTTTGGGATACAATACAGATCATCTGTGATGGCACTGAGCAAGTTAGAGAAAACAAGATGCAGCTACTGATTCAGCAATATGAGCATTTTTATAATGAAGAAAGTGAGTCTCTCACTGACATCTTTAGTAGGTTTCAAAAACTGCTAAATGCTCTAAAACTGCATGGAAGGGTCTATCAGACAAAAGACTCCAATCTGAAATTCCTTAGATCTCTTCCAAAGGTATGGAAACCAATGACAGTCTCATTAAGAAACTCACAAGATTATAAGGAGTTTACTTTGGAGAGACTGTATGGCATCCTGAAAACTTATGAGCTTGAAATAGAGCAAGATGAGAAGATGGAGAGAGAAAAGAAGAAATGAGGATCCATTGCACTAGTTGCTGAGTTGGAAAAAGAGAAGGAAGTGAAGATGGAAGCTGTTGAGTCAACTTCAAGGGTCTGTGAAAGCAAGGGCAAGGGGCTTGCAGTAGAAAATGAAGATTCTTTGAGCCAAGATGACATGGAAGACATTGATGAATATTTAGCATTTCTTTCCAAAAGATTTTCCAAGCTCAAGTTCAAAAAGAACTTTGGAGCAGCCAAGCCAAATAGAAACATGGTGGATAAATCAAAACTCAAATGTTTCAAATGTGGCTTGGCAGGGCACTTTGCCAGTGAGTGTAGGAAGTCAGATTCCAGTAAGAAAAAGTTTGAGCCTGTGGATTATAAGCAAAAATACTTTGAACTGCTTAAACAAAAGGAAAGGGCTTTCATTACACAAGAAAATGACTGGGCAGCAGATGGTCTGGATGAAGATGAAGATGTCAGCTATGTCAATCTAGCCCTAATGGCCAAGTCTGATGAAACAGAAACAAGTTCTTCAAGTAATCAGGTAATTACTACAAACCTTGCACATTTATCTAAAGCTGAGTGTAATGATGCTACAAATGACATGTCTATAGAATTATATCATTTGCGTGTTACATTTAAGTCTCTTACTAAAGAAAATGCTAAAATTAAAGAAAATAATTTGTTTTTAAGTGAGAGGAATAATGTGCTTGAGTCTCAGCTCATTGATTTTGAAAAATTAAGAATTGAGTGTAAGATTGCCAAGGAGGAATTAACTGAGTCCTTGAAGAAAGAAGAAATTTTGAAGAAGCAGCTCGAGCGTGAACAGGAGGTGATTAAGGCAAGGAAAACATCTAGGGATGTCCATGCTCAAATCACCAAAGTTCAAGGAATTGAATCTTTCTGTGATGCAGCCTGGAAAAAGAAAAAAGAGAAACTAGAACCAAATTTGGTGGATGGAGTGCTAACGGATGTAGACTCGACGGATGATGAGGATCATCCGTCGGATAACAAAAAGGGTTATCCGTCGAATGATAAAATCTTCATCTGTCGGCTGTGAGCAAGCCTATCAGTAAAGCCAAACTTGTTAAGCTGAATGAGAAGTATGGATCTGTTTCCAAGAACTTTGTTTCAGGAGAATCGAGTCAAGTTAAGAAAGGTAAAAAGGCTAATGTTGGTCACATGACTGTCAAACAGTTAAGTGACAGACTTGAAAAGATTGAGGTAAAAACAGAGGCTAAAAAGAAAAATAATAGAAATGGTAAAGTAGGGATTAACAAACACAACAACTACACACCTGATAAATATACTCCTAGAAAAATTTGTGTCAAGTGTGGTAGTGTAAACCATCTGTCTGTTAATTGCAAATCTGCCATGCCTACTTCCATGTCTGTGCCACCTCACTTTCCTAACATGAATGCCATGCATTCCATGCCTATGAATCTATGTCTACACAGAATATGAATGCACAGTTTGCTAATATGCCATTTGCACCTAATCCTTATTATGCTGTATTTAGTATGCCACAAATGCCATTTAGCATGCCTTACTGGAATAACATGTTTACTAATAGCATGTCATTCCCTGTTGATTATAATATGCATGATAATTCTGTTGCAATGAATGGTTTCAAAGGCACAACTCTAATGACCAAGGATGAATCTGATACCCCCAAGTCAAATGAGATAAAGCCTAAGAAACAGAAAAAGAAAGCTAACAAGGCAGGACCCAAGGAAACTTGGGTACCAAAATCAACTTGATTTGATTTTGATGTATGCAGGGAAATAGAAAGAATCTTTGGTAGTTGGATAGTGGTTGTTCAAGATACATGACTGGTGATTCTACCCTGCTCACAGAGTTCAAGGAGAGAGCTGGCCCAAGTATTACTTTTGGAGATGACAGCAAAGGTTATACTGTGGAATATGGCTAGATTTTAAAGGACAATGTCATCATTGAGGAGGTTGCCTTAGTGGATGGTCTCAAACACAATTTGTTGAGTATCAACCAACTTTGTGATAAAGGCAACTCAGTAACCTTCAACTCAGAACCCTGTGTTATGACTAATAAAAGAAGCAACAAAGTGGTTCTCACTGGTGTGAGAAAAGGAAATGGACAAAAGATCACCCCTTTGAGCTTATTATTGGTGATGTATCTTCTAGAGTTCAAACCAGAAGAGCAACTCAAGAAGAATGTCTATACAACAGCTTTCTTTCCAAGGAAGAACCAAAGAAGGTAGAAGAAGCTTTGTTGGATCCTGATTGGATTTTAGCTATGCAAGAGGAGCTAAACCAATTTGAAAGGAATAATGTATAGAAGCTGGTGCCCAAGCCTAAAGGAAAGAATCCAATAGACACCAAGTGGGTATTCAGAAACAAGATGGATGAAAATGGCATATTAGTCAGGAACAAAGCTAGATTGGTTGCTAAAGGCTATTGTCAATAAGAAGGAATAGATTTTGATGAAACATTTGCTCTTGTTGCAAGACTTAAAGCCATCAGAATCTTCTTAGCCTATGTAGCCCATGCCAATTTCAAGGTCTATCAAATGGATGTCAAAAGTGCCTTTTTGAATGGAGATTTGGAGGAGGAAGTCTATGTCAGTCAACCTCCTGGTTTTGAAGATCCAAATTTTCCAGAACATGTCTATTATCTTTTGAAAGCACTTTATGGACTGAAGCAAGCACCTAGAGCCTGGTATGACACTTTATCAAAGTTCCTTTTGGAAAATCACTTCATAAGAGGTACTGTAGATAAAACTTTATTTTTCAAAAATGTTAATGGCTCTAGTATACTTGTTCAAATTTATGTAGATGATATTATTTTTGGCTCTACATATGAGAAACTTTGCAAAAAGTTTGCCAAATTGATGCAAAGTAAGTATGAAATGAGTATGATGGGAGAACCGACTTACTTTCTTGGTTTACAAGTTAAACAAGTTAGTGATGGAATATTCATTAGTCAAACTAAATACATTTTTGATATTTTGAAGAAGTTTGATCTAGTGGATTGCACATCTGCAAAAACTCCCATGGCCACTGCAACTATGCTTGAATTAAACACTACTGAAAAGTCTGTGGATATTTCAAGTTATAGAGGCATGGTTGTCTCACTTTTGTACTTATCAACTAGTAGGCCATATATAATGTTTGCTACATGTTTATGTGCTAGATTGCAGGCTGGTCCTAGAGAATCTCACTTAATAGCTATTAAGAGAATTTTCAGATATCTCAAGGGAACACCAAAACTTGGCATTTGGTACCCTAGAGATATCGGTTTTGATCTAACTGGTTATTCAGATGCAGATTATGCAGGTTGTAGAATAGATAGAAAAAGTACAACATGAACTTGTCAATTTATAGGAAACAAGCTTGTGTCCTGGTTTAGTGAAAAGCAAAATTTAGTTTCTACTTCTACAGCTGAAGCTGAATATATTGCTGCTGACAGTTGTTGTGCACAGATTTTATGGATGAAAAATCAATTGCTAGACTATGGTTTGCAAGTTGAAAGGATTCCTATTTTCTTTGATAACAGAAGTGCAATTGCCATCACTGAAAATCCATTCAACATTCAAGGACAAAGCATATAGACATCAAGTACCACTTCATAAGGGAACATGTAATCAATGGTACTGTGGAACTTCAAGCAGCTTGCAGATATCTTTACCAAGCCACTGGATGAATCCACCTTTTCAAGGTTGGTAAGTGAGTTAGGTATGCTTAATTATTCTTAAATATTTATGAGTTAATTTGCAAGTTGAAATGCAGCCAGAAATTTAATTGATTTTTCAGTCTATGATGAAATTTTGGCTAAGTCAAAATTTACATCTCGACGGATGATCTTTATCCATCAAGTTTGATCATCCGTTTGTATATTATTTGCTAATAAAAATCAATTATTTTTCTGGAATATTTTATGACACGATGGATAACAGTTTGTCCTCATTGTTATGGATAAAAAACTAAGGTTATTATTTGCTGTATTTATTACTAAGATTCGGGAGCTCAAGGCCTTTAATGGCTGCTCTCGTGTTTCGTGGCTCGATCTGCCTTTACGAGATGCCTACGTATCTCTGTGAATTAGAGAATCAAGCCAAAAAATGTAGTTCTGATTTGTGGGGTGAGGCCCCTTATATAGATGTTGGGAGCCCTTGAATTGGACTTGGTATAGGAGACTTGGGGGGCAAGTCTCATAATTAGAATAGACTTTGGAGTCCTAGATAGTAGGAAACTGATTCCTTATCCTTTTAGGTCCCCTTGAGGCTAATTTTTAAGGATTTATATCCTTATCGGGACTCTTCTCAACATCTGATTTTTCCCTTATTAATTAATTACGAAATTAATTAATAATCAGGGCTTTTGGGCCTTTTTTATTCCATCGGGCCTGATCTGGTCCATCAGGCTTAACCTTTCTGGTCTAAGTATCGTATATCTTTTTATTGGGCCTAGCAGCCCACAGCTTTTACAATTAATGCAGTATTTAATTACACAATCATAATTTATTTATCCCTATCATTTGCCCCCCAACTTTTGGGAAACATTGATTAGGTTTCGCAGAAGTTAAGTCTATTCATTCCCTTACAGGGTTTCGTTTTTCCGTAAAGTGTGAAGCGACATACACATTTACAATGAATTTTCCTTTTATTCAGGAATTATCTTAATTTCCAGGAATTTTTCCCTTATTTCCGGGATTTTTCCCTAATTTTCTGGATTTTTCCCTAATTTTCTGGGATTTTCCCTAATTTTCTGGGATTTTCCCCTAATTTTCTGGGATTTTCCCTAATTTTCTGGGATTTTCCCTAATTTTCTGGGATTTTTCCCTAATTTTCTGGGATTTTCCCTAATTTTCTGGGATTTTCCCTAATTTTCTGGGATTTTTCCCTAATTTTCTGGGATTTTTCAGATTTCCAGCCCTTTTTCGACCAGGATCCTAGTCGAAATTTCGACCTGGATCCTAGTCGAAAATAGGGGTCAGCCTTGTCATCCTGGTCGAAGGATTTCGACTAGGATTCACGACCTGGATTTCGACCAGGATCCTAGTCGAAATTTCGACCTGGATCTAAGTCGTCAATTCCCCACTTTTAGCTTGTGATCTTGAACCCATCGACTAGGATTTCGACCAGGATCCTAGTCGAAATTTCGACCTGAATCCTGGTCGAAAATTCTTTGATTTTCTTGATTCCTGGTCGAAGGATTTCGACTAGGATCCACGACCTGGATTTCGACCAGGATCCTAGTCGAAATTTGACCTGGGTTTTTATTCTTTATTCCTGAAAGATGTTTGGCTAATTCGACCTCATTCCTGGTCGAAATTTCGACTTCAATTTAATCCTATTTTTTCCGTTGTTTTCGTGAGCCTAGTCGAAAAATTTCGGGCAGGGATCACGACCTGGATTTTGACCTGGATCGAGGTCTTTTTTGCCCGTTATTTTCGGGTGCCTGCTCGAAAGTTTTCGAGTAGGATTCACGACCTGGATTTCGACCTGAATTCTGGTCTTTATTACCCGTTATTTTCGGGTGTCTGCTCGAAAGATTTCGGGCAGGATTCACGACCTGGATCTCGACCTGGATTCTGGTCTTTTTCTAGCCTTCTCCATTGGTCCTTACATTTTTTAGGGCTAAAATTGAATTTTCCAAATCCTAATTGGATTTGGGCCTGGCTTTTTCTATTGGGCTTTTCAAATATTACTGGGCCTCTTTTTTGGGCTTTTCAAATATTACTGGGCCTCTTTATTGGGCTTTTCAAATATTACTGGGCCTCTTTATTGGGCTTTTCAAATATTACTGGGCCTCTTTATTGGGCTTTTCAAATATTTCTGGGCCTCTTTATTGGGCTTTACCAAATATTACTGGGCTTAATACACCCTGTTTAGAATGCTCTAGAATTCCTAGGAATATTCTAGAATATTCCTTTTTCTGGGCTTTTTCTTATGGGCTTTTGTTCTCAATGGGCTTTTCGTCCCTTCAACTTCCTTTTCCTCTTATATAAAGGAATGAGGAAAGGCTATTACTCCTCACTTTCTCATTTCTTAGTTTTCTTCTTTATCTTCCTGCTAAGATTCTCAGAGGAATAACAGCAAGTCGGAGCTCAAAGCCTTTTTCAGGAGCGCTTCTTCAGGTAAGATTCCTCCATTTGCTTTTCGTGTCTATTTTTCCATTGTGTGCCATTTTAAGATAGCCCATTTACGTGCCCCTTACTTTTTTCAGATGGCTGACAAAAGAATGACTCGCTTGGCCAAGATGAACGTGGCTAGAAAGTCCAACGATTTTCCTATTCGATCGAGGTATACTTCCTTAATCGACATGATCAACACTCGAGGGGACGAGTATCCGTCTGATGCGCATCTGGACGCGCACGATCATATTAGTGCTTTACGGGATCCCAAGGAGCTGGAAAAGTTGAGCAGCTGCTTCAAAATCAAGGAGCCTTTTAAGTGGGTTCTTGCGGGTCCGGCCGACAGGGCCTGTCAGTGGAAGAAGGATGCGCTATGCGTCTATAGGGATACTCTAAGGGTAGGTATTAGACTCCCTTTTCATCCATTCATTCCTTTGCTACTAGCTGATGTGGGCATCAGCCCTTGCCAACTTCCCCCTAATTCCTGGAGGTTGATTCTGTGCTATCTGTCGCAATGCGCCAAGCACAACGTCCCCACATCTGTTGCTGTCTTCAGGAAGATTTTTCAGTTCAAAAACAGCCCTGATAAAAGTCCGGGTTGGGTTTCTATCAACCAGCGCCCCACTATCCCCCATATCGTGAATGGGAAGTCCATCACTGACAACAACTTGGGGTGGAAGAAAGATTTTTTGTTTGTTATTTGGGAAGGTGGAGATTGGGGCTCCCTGTTTTGATCATCCTTTGGGCTGGTCGTGGACGGGAGCCCAAATGACATAACTTTGTCTGAGGAGGAGGCTAGAGGTTTCAACCTCCTTACGCAAGACAACGGTACTTCCCATTCTTGGGACCTTATCCGGGAGACCGTCCTGGTAGAACGCGGCCTTTCGCCCGTTAATAAGAAAAGTAAGTTCCCTTTCTTACCTCCTTTATTTCCTGCACTTTTATTTCATTGGTTTTCAACTGACTTTGTTTGTTGCAGTGGCTGAGAAGATTGAGGAGGCTACCAAGCCGAAGGACCTGGAGACAACCAGGATGAAGAGGGCTGGGAAGATCTTTAAAGACCCTCGACTGGGTGACCGCTTCCCCGAGTTCCTTCTTCAGGAAACGGAGCCAGATGAGGAAGGCCCCAGCCAAGTTCTGCGCACCAAACAGAGGCCAGGGGCCTATTTTCAACCTGCTTGGGGGATCCGGGGCAAGGACTCAATTGTGGACAGCACGGTGCTGTCCAAGGAATGGTCTAAGCATTCCATCTCCCCGGTGGATTATCAAGATTTTGTCCTTCAACAGGACTTAGAGGGGAATGAGCTATTTGGAGCCCAGGCTCTGGCGACGGTACGTCCTTTACTTATGTACGAAGCTCAACTGGAAGCTCAACTGGCCTCTTCCACTTCTGACCTGGAGACGGCCCGAGCCGAAAATGTCATTCTGAAGGCGCAGAAGGACAAAGCCTTTGATGGCTGGATGGACACCCAAGAATTCAAGGACTTGATGGTGGAGCATGATGCCCTTCTTCACCCAGTTAGCTATAAAGAGGGCTGGGATGCTGTTGTGGAGGCCATCCAGGATGAGTTTCCAGAGGTCCTTGAGCAGTCCCCCTTTCCTTGCCCTGTGCGGGTTCCAGAGCTTGGAGGTGTTACTGAGAAGCTTGCTGTTATGATCAAGGACGGAGAGGAGGAAGATTCTTCCGAAGAGGAGTTTGAGCCTGTCGCTAAGAAGGCCAGGGTGGAAGAGCCTCCAAAAGTAGCGCCTCAACAGCCAGCATCTCCTGCAGAGGGAACTTCTACAGGGACTTCGGAGGGGACAACCGAGACGTCCGAAGGAACGACTGAGACTTTCGAGGAGACTTCGGATAGTGGTTCTGAGGAATCTCAGCCTTCCAAGGCCTAACTTTTTGTATATCTTCTTTTTGAACTTTATTCATATCTAAACTTGTTACCCTTCGGGGTTATATTTCATATGTTGCTTTTCTTGCCTCTTTATGTTTTAACTTTACAATCTTAATACGTATTTGAACTTTAAACATCCTTAGATAGAAATAATTTCAAACTCTTTAATATGAAGTCTGCTTTTCCAAAACCTTACACAACATGGGTTCGACCCTAATCAACAATAACTAGATAATGTAAATTCTACTGGAATATAAAATCCTACGCAAGCAAAGCTTCAAGGTGCTTTTAAACCTACTTGTCACAATGACAAGTGAGAATCGTACTTCGCCTATCTTACACGTAGTAAACCTTCAGGTTTTGTGCGTGCCAGGTCCTCGGGACTTCAAAACCTTCCATAGTTTCCAGCTTGTAGGTTCCTCTACCCTGAACGCTCTTGACTCTGTACGGCCCTTCCCAATTTGGGGCAAGCTTTCCTTTCTGTCCGACACCAGAAGCCTCTATTTTTCTCAAGACTAGGTCACCTTGTTTGAAAAACCTCTCTTTAACCCTTAGGTTGTAGTAGAATGAAGCCTTTTTCTGATATTCTACTATCTTTGCATGTGCTTTATCTCGCACTTCATCGATTAAATCCAGGGCTAACCTCTGCCCTTCCTCATTTTCTTCTGTATTGAAAGCCTGAATCCTTGGAGAGGAATGTGATATCTCTACTGGAACTACTGCTTCTGCCCCATATGCCAACATGAAGGGAGTTGCTCCTCTCGTGACTCTACAGGTAGTCCTGTAGGCCCATAATATTGTAAGTATCTCATCCACCCAATTATTTCTTGACTTCTCGATCCTCTTCTTTAGTCCATCCAGGATTATCCGATTTGCTACCTCTGCTTGCCCATTGGCTGGCGGGTGAGCCACAGAGGTGAATCATAACTCAATTTCATTTTCTTCACAATACTTCTTGAATTCCTCATTGTTGAATTGTGTTCCATTGTCAGTGACGAGGATACGGGGAATTCCATATCGGCACATAATGTTTTCCCACAGGAATTGTGCAACCTGCTTAGTTGTGATTTTGGCCAGGGGTTTGGCTTCGATCCACTTGGTGAAATAATCAATTGCTACAATCAGAAATTTCCTTTGTGCCGTGGCCATAGGAAAAGGCCCTAGAATATCCATCCCCCACATGGCAAAGGGAATAGGCGAGTTGATAGAGGTCAGCATCTCGGGGGGTTGTCTAACAACTGGTGCATGCTTCTGACAGCGATCACACTTCTTCACATATTCTTTGGCATTAGCCATCATTTCTGGCCAATAGAAGCCTAAACGGGTTATCTTATGAGCCAAGGCCCTGCCCCCCAAGTGTTGCCCACAAATACCTTCATGCACTTCCTCAAGAGCCAAGCGTGCCTCGTCGGGCCTGAGACACCTCAAGTAAGGAACCACGAAAGATCTCTTATACAGAATTCCATCTATCAAGGAGTACCTTAGTGCTCGAATAGTTAACTTCCGTGCCTCAGTTGCATCGCTTGGCAACCAACCGGTCTGAATGTGAGCCTTGATGGGATCAATCCATGACGTCCCCAAGCCTATGGGAGCCACAAGCTTAACATCTATGCTTCGTGTCTTCAAAACAAGGAAGTACACACTTCCTGAACTTTCTTCAATCTCAGATGAAGCAAACTTTGATAGCGCATCTGCTTTAGCATTTTCTTCCCTTGGAATGTGTTCAACATGGCATTCATTAAATTGGTCATCACAGCCCTTACTAGGCGAACATACTTAGCCATCGTATCATCCCTTGCCTCAAATTCTCCCTTTACCTGGGATATGATCAGCTTCGAGTCTCCACGGACCTTTAAGTTTTTGACTCTAAGTGTCCCAGCTAGACCAAGGCCAGCTATCAGGGCTTCATACTCTGCCTCATTATTTGTGGTTGGAAAGTCTAGCTTCATAGCATACTCAATTAAGAACCCATCAGGGCTTTGCAAAACCAATCCTGCTCCACTGGAGTTCGTTTTTGATGCCCCATCAAAATAGAGAACCCAATATTCTTTATCATCCTTCTCTTTGCCCCCATCATCGACTCCCTTGTCTTGAGGTATGGCATCTTCCTGCCCCCCGGCTTCTTGGTTGGGTATGGTACATTCCACCACGAAGTCAGCTAGTGCCTGGGCTTTTATTGCCGTACGTGGCTTATACTTGAGATTGAACTCTCCCAGCTCTATTGCCCACTTAATCAATCTCCCACTTGCCTTGGGACTGTGAATGATATTTTTCAGGGGCTGATTTGTTAGCACCTCAATCTGGTGAGCCTGAAAATAAGGACGCAGTTTTCTCGAAGCCATTACCAAGGCTAAAGCGAATTTCTCAATAGCTGAATAATTCAACTCAGCACCATGCAAAATTTTGCTAACATAGTATACGGGTTTCTGGACTTTCAATTCCTCCTTAACCAACACCGCGCTCAAGGCGCTCTCTGAAACAGCCAAGTACAAGAATAAAATTTCACTCAGAACTGGCTTGGCCAACAACGGGGCCTGGGCCATATACTTCTTTAACTCTTCAAATGCCTTCTGGTTTTCCTCACTCCATACAAAGTCTTTGATGCTCTTTAGCGATTTGAAGAATGACAAACACTTGTCCCCCGACTTGGAGATGAATCGTCCTAGCGCAACAACCCTTCCTGTAAGCTTCTGAACATCCTTAACAGTTTTTGGTGGTTCCATGTCCAGGATCGCCTTTATTTTATCCGGGTTAGCCTCAATTCCCCTCTTTGAGACCATCAGTCCCAAGAATTTTCCAGATCCTACTCCGAAAGCACACTTCGTAGGATTCAACATCATCTTGTGGTACCTCAGGACCTCAAAAGCTTCCCTTAAATGGGTTATATGATCAGTCTTTACTAGACTCTTGACTAACATGTCATCAACATAGACTTCCATAGTCTTACCAATAAGATCCTTAAAAATTCTATTCACCAACCTTTGATAGGTGGCTCCTGCATTCTTGAGACCAAATACCATAACAAGATAACAATAAACACCAAAGTCAGTGATAAATGATACCTTTGGAATGTCATCCTTATGCATTTTGATCTGGTTGTATCCGCTAAATCCATCCATGAAACTCAGCATCTCATGTCCAGCAGTGGCATCAATCAAAGTATCAATTCTAGGCAGCGGAAAACAGTCTTTGGGGCATGCATCATTCAGATCGGTGAAGTCTATACACATCCTCCACTTTCCATTAGCCTTCTTCACCATTACAGGGTTTGCTAACCACTCTGGAAATTGAATCTCCTCAATAAAACCAGCCTCTAAGAGCTTTTCTACTTCCTGTTTTATAGCCTCTTGTCTTTCCGGGGCAAAATTTCTTTTCTTTTGTTTCACTGTCTTCCGGCTTGGATCCACGTTTAGCTTGTGAGTAATTAACTCCGGGTCTATGCCTGGCATATCAGCTGCTGACCATGCAAACACATCACCATTTTCTTGCAAAAATTTCACTAACTTCCCTCTAAGGGGCTCCTCTAATGTGGCTCCAATGAAAGTCATCCTCTCAGGATTCTCGGGGTCTAAAGGAACCGAAACCAATTCTTCTGCTGGCCTTCCTCTATTCTCATCATTTTCTCGAACATCCATATCTTCAATAGGAAGAACCTGCCCCCCGACTCCATCTCCCCTCAAAGAGGCCACATAATAGCTTCTAGCCATTTTTTGATCTCCTCTCTCTTCTCCAATCTCGTTTCGGGTGGGAAACTTCATGACTGAATGGTAGGAAGAGGGGACTGCCTTGAAGGCATGTATCCCTGTTCTCCCCATGATAGCATTATAAGTTGAACTAGCCTTTACCACCACGAAATCCAGCATCTGTGTTGCTTGCCTTGGTTCCGTACCTATGGTGGTTGGCAATTTGATTATCCCTTCCACAGGACATTCTACTCCAGCAAATCCATATATCGGCATGTCGGTTGGTGTCAACTGGGAGTCGTTATACCCCATTCTTAGAAAGGTGTCGTGGAGCAAGATATCCACAGAAGCACCATTATCCACAAGGACCCTCTTAACCGGGCTATTTCCTATTATCGGTGTTATGACCAGCGGGTCGTCATGGGGAAACTTCACACCCTCTAGGTCGGAATCATCAAAAGCCAATGTTACTTCTGTCCTGGCCCTCTTCGGGGCTTCTCCAACAATATGCATAACCTCCCTAGTATATGCCTTTCTGGAATTTTTGGACAATCCAGCAGCAGTTGGACCTCCAAAGATCGTGTTTATCACTGGCCCTCGAGGGCGTCGCGGTCCTCCAAAAATTGCATTTATAACCGGCCCTCTAGGTTGGGGATTCCGCCCCTGATCGTCTTGGTCCCTCCTACGATCTTCAAAGTTTTCCTTCCATTATTATTTCTGTCCCCTCCATCTCCAGTATACTTGTTCAATCTTCCTTTTCGAATCAAAAACTCAATTTCAACTTTCAATTGCCTACACTCATCGGTGTCATGGCCAACATCTTTGTGAAACCTGCAATACTTGCCCTTATCTAGCTTGGCGGGATCAGCCTTCAAGGGCTCTCTCAATCTCCATCAAAATCTGACTTCTGGGAGCATTCAGCTTAGTGTATTCAGTGAACTTTTGCCCAGGTCCTCCCTTCTTGGGGGTTGAATCAGGGTTTTGTTCGGTTCTAGGATATTTGTCCTTTGCAATATATTCTAAATCAGCTTTCCGCTTCTTGCCTCCAGTGGGCTCATTACTTACTACGGTCTTCCTCATACTTTCTTCAACCTTGATATACTTCCCTGCCCTCTCTTGGAGCTGCAACATGCTCTCAGGGGTCGTTTGGCCAAAGACATCTTGAAAAACTCATCCCTAGTTCCTTGTTGCAGTGCTATCATGGCTACCTTATCATCAAGGTCTGGGACTTTTAAAGCCTCCTTTGTAAAATGATTCAGGTAATCTCTCAAGGATTCCTTAGCTCCCTGCACAAGACTCATAAGAGATGCTGAACTTTTCTCATGGACTCTTCCACTGATGAATTGCTTAATAAAAGCCTGACTTAATTCTCTGAACGATCCAATAGAATTTGGGGGCAGGCGACTGTACCATCTTTGAGCCATACCCGACAGGGTTTGAGGGAAGGCCCGACACTTTATAGCATCATTCACGGGTTGCAGCAGCAGTGCATTAGAGAATGTCCTAACATGATTAGCGGGGTCTCCCGTGCCATCATAGGCTTTGATAGTGGGCATCTTAAATTTCCTTGAGATATGGGCATTCATTATCTCTTCTGTGAAGGGTGGAGTTGGATCATCAGGATCTCCAAGGGGAAGGAGATTGCTTGGATCAGTTCTTGGGACAGCAGCCCTTCTTCTTACCGGACCATCCAGGTCTATGACAGGAGGAGGATTTCTCCCCCTAGGAGGTATCTGGGGTCTGGTGGCCTGGTGAGCCTCCAAATCACGCCTCAGTCTTTGGATTTCAGCCTCATGAGCCCTGATCCTTTCCTGCACTTCTTGGGGATTCGCCCCTGGGGTGCTTTGGGGGCGTTGCCTTCCATCGGCCATTGGCTCTTTTCCAGGATGCCTCCTTCTCGGGGCCACTTCATCATCCGAAGATTCGGAGTCTCTCTCAGTGTAAGGACCAGAAAATTCCCGATCCTCAGGAATAGGACCCAAACCTCGTATATAGGGGGTGACTGCCCTCGTGCTTCGCCTCGCCCAGCATATCCGCTTCCTCCAACCTCAGGGCGAAGGGGCATCCCATAAGGGGGGTTAGTAGTAACAACAGTTGAATATTCATACCCGACGGGTCGAGAATTCACAGGTATATGTACTTGTTGAACTTGAGGATTCGTACCTTGAATAATCGAAGGAGTTATCCCTTATGGCTGAGGTTGAGTTCCCCCTATCTGGGCATCCCCCTGAGTAGATGTATAAGTCGAATGGGGCGGAACCTCCACGGTTGACGAAATCACCTGAGTTGTCCCTGATGGTGTTCCTTCCTCCAGAGCTCCAATTGTTCTCCGTGTTCTCGCCATGGTTGTTGTTGTGCTTTCCCACAGACGGCGCCAAATGTTATGGATAAAAAACTAAGGTTATTATTTGCTGTATTTATTACTAAGATTTGGGAGCTCAAGGCCTTTAATGGCTGCTCTCGTGTTTCATGGCTCGATCTGCCTTTACGAGATGCCTACGTATCTCTGTGAATTAGAGAATCAAGCAAAAAAATGTAGTTCTGATTTGTGGGGTGAGGCCCCTTATATAGATGTTGGGAGCCCTTGAATTGGACTTGGTATAGGAGACTTGGTGGGCAAGTCTCATAATTAGAATGGACTTTGGAGTCCTAGATAGTAGGAAACTGATTCCTTATCCTTTTAGGTCCCCTTGAGGCTAATCTCTAAGGATTTATATCCTTATCGGGACTCTTATCAACATCTGATTTTTCCCTTATTAATTAATTATGAAATTAATTAATAATCAGGGCTTTTGGGCCTTTTTTATTCCATCAGGCCTGATCTGGTCCATCAGGCTTAACCTTTCTGGTCTAAGTATCGTATATCTTTTTATTGGGCCTAGCAGCCCACAGCTTGTACAATTAATGCAGTATTTAATTACACAATCATAATTTATTTATCCCTATCACTCATCCGTCGAATTGTCTTAATCTCAGCCATTAATTTCCTGAACATTATCCATCGAGTATACTTACAGTTTGTAAGCATAACACGACGGATAATGGGTGGAATTTTTATAGTTTATTTTTAAACGGCTATTTTAGGCAATTTCTATTGGTTACTTTATTTTACTTTATTATTTTTTAACAGTTATTTTGAGATAGTATAAAGCTTATTTCATTTCAATCGCTTTTCTTTTATCATTCTCAATTCAACTGCTCAAATTAGATTGTTGGGTTCAAGAGAGAAGGCTCATTGCAGATTTGAACAGGGCCAATCATCACAAGGATGTGCCATTGTTCTATTTTCCTGTAATGCAAGCACCTCAGGTAAGTGAGGTAAGTTCATCTATCCATACCACTATTCCAACCTCACTAATTTATTTGAGTTCCAGTGTGGCTATGGCAACTATGTCAATGACCAAACAGTTGCCTACCCAAGCTACCAAAACTGCAAAAATTTTCAAACCCAAATCAAAGAAAGCCCCCTCTGGTATCTCCCAAAAGATGCCAGTTGAAAAATCCACTAAAACCAAATAGGGGAGTGTGAAGGAGGGCAAGATAGGTGAGGGAAGGGGTGAACATAAAAAAAACCCTAAGGATAAGAATGGAGAGTTGAGTGGATCCCATCATAGCCACACTGCAGTTTCCAAACAAATTGCAGTGCTTAAAAAGGATAAAAGCTCATTTCTAGCTGCATCCTCCCAAAAGGATGTAGTTATTGAACAAAGCTCTCAACCAAGAGTACATGCCAAGAGGGTTAGGGATACAAGCTCACCCCAAACTTATGCCAGAGAGAAGAAATCTAAAACCCTTGGGGATGCACAGGGTACACACACTATGCAAACTGGTGCAAAAGACACAGTCACTGCACCTTCACAAATTCAGTTTGATGTGGCACCAATAAATGTGGAGTCACAGCCAAAATCTCTAGTCATAGAAGCACCTCAAACACCAAACTCACCAACAAATTCTCTGGATGTGGATATGATAAACACATCAATTCATGATTCCCCTTCTTTAACTCTGTTGGGGAAGCTAAAATCTAGTGCAAGTGAGCATCATCTTTTAGATGATTTGTTGGTTCACTTACCAATTCTTTCAGGAACTGTTGAATCATCTATGCCCAAAATATCTTCAATCAGCACAGAGTCAACAATAGTTTCTTTTCCCAGTTCATTAATTTCTACTCTCTCGATGGATATTGCTCATCCGTCGAGTAGTGATTGTATCCCGACGGATAAGCTTAACAGCAGTTATCCATCGGATAGAAAACCACTCACTCGATGGATATCACTCATCCGTCGAGTATCTCTGCACAACCTCAAACTTCATTTATTTTAAGTGCAAAAGATCTAGTGGTTGTACAGTCACTATTAGGATTGAGAGAGAAGAGTATTTTGAGTGAGAGTCTGGGTTGCTTCCAGGAAAAAGGAGAGGACATGAGTGAAACTATGCAATCCATTTCTTCAGGATTGGAAAAAGAAATTGAGAGGAGTCCCACCTTAGTAGGTGAAGTTGAGGGTGTGAGGGTGGGGAGCCAGGGTGAGACCCTGATGCAACAAAAGAGAGAAAATGAGAGAAATGCAGGTACTGGAGCTATAAGGATGGATGTCATTGGTAGTGAGTTAATGAATGTCCAGGATGCAGACAGGGAGGGACTATCTCAGCACCCTAAAGCTGTAATAGATTCCACCTCCCTTGATGCTGAGGCATTTACTCACCCTGTTACAGCTTATCAACTTCTAGCTGAATAGGGCAATGCCAATGCAGAAAGGATGCTCAATCTGGTGCATACCACTCAGTCAATGCTAACAGCCAAGGATGCCATCACAGCTTTGCCTTCTACAGCTGGTGATGTGGACTATGAAACTGGTGGTTCAGCTGATTTTCTTTGGTGATGGGAGTGGGGATAGTGAAGATGAGGCAATGGATATAGGGGGAGAAGTAGGTTCAAGTTAATGATCTGGTATGCCATCATGGGCATTTTTAAAGCACTGTGATGAGCACTACTTCTAGACAACCCCTAATCCAACTAATCAATCAGACAAATACTGCTCTTCAAACCACTACTAATGCCAGCACCAAGAAGCTCCTTCATGCACATCTAGCCTCCCTGCAACTTCAACAAATCCAGGGCTTCCAGCATGCTAGGGATGTAAACACCATAAAGGGTGATATTGAGGAGATGAAGAAGGCCATTTCAGACAAGATAGATTCTAAACTTCCAGAAGCTACAATGCTTGACATCAAGAGGCAATTAAGGAAAAATTTTGATATTGCAACCAAGATAGATGCCTTGGACACAAGAATGTCAGCCATGGAAGCATCTTTAAAAGCCATTCATCTTCATCAAGCCCAACAGACAGATCTACTTCAAAAATTGGTGGCTGCTCAAACCTCCTCCTCTACTCAACTTGATGATAACAAAAAGGGGGAGAAAGGGCCAAGTGAGGGGGAGGCTTCAGATTCAAGTCAGTAAAGTAATTGTGCCTTCAATTACTATCTCAAAGCCACCAGTTACAGACAGTATAGATCTGATCAATGCAGTAGCAACCAACATAAGAGCAGCTGATAAGGAGAAGTTGGGTTTAATCAACTGGGAGAAAATTGATGAGGAAATATAAAAGAAGTTTGAACTTGTCAAGGAGCCAGTTAAGTCATCCATCTATCACTCTCAAGTCAAGCAAATTAGTGTGAATGAGATGATCATGAACTATCTGGAAAGAGGACAGCCATCCTGCATCAAATCTCCAAAGGCTTGAAACAATTCTGAAACCAAGGGTAAACTACTCAAAATCATCATTGAAGAACCCTTTGGATACTGTGTATGAGAAAACCTAAGCCTGATGAAAAGAAGCTTCTATCAAGGTCAATTGCTTTCTACAAAGATCCAGCTGATTCAGCTTCAAAAAGGAGAATTGCTAAAATTTTCAGGAATGGGAAAAAAATTTGTGCGGTGGTTGGACATCCTCAATTTGCCCAAGCAAAGAGAGAAGAAAAGGCTAGATTGAAGCAGGAAAAGAAGCAAGCTGCTCTAGATGCTAAACAGGCTAAATAAAAGAAAGAGCAGATTGCTATCTTGGCCAAGCTACATGCTGTAAATTCATCACAACAAATTCCTTCTTAGCCATCTGAAGTTATTGAATCAAAGAAGCAAGTTGAACAACAGAAGAAATCTCCAAGAATCAAGGAATTGGCTAAAAAAACTAAAAGGAAACTGGACATTGTTGATAAGGAATTGGAAAAATAGTTTCCCAAGGAATCCACTCCAACTACAACTCAAGCATCAAAACCCTCTGTGGTATTTGAAGATATCAAGGTGGTGGATCCTTACAGAAAACATCCATGGTGAACCTATTATGCCTAAGGATGAACCAGTAGAATGGAAGAATATACCAATTCCTGACTTCTATTTGCCAATCCTTAACAAGCCAAAGTGAACAAAGTCAAGAGCAGTCAAGAAAATGAAGCTGTCACCTCTCAAATCCAAATCAGTATTCAAAGCTCAATCTAAAGTCAATAGGGGAGATTACAATTACTTGTGTGACATCAAAGAATTTTCTAATCTAAACATCTATCTAGATGAACTAGATGAAGTGAGAGGAATTGATGCATACAGAAACCTACTTGAAAGGTTAGTGTTCAAGTACAAAGGAGGAAAGGAGATTCAGTGGCCAGTTCACAGGATCCTTCAAGAAAGCCAAGCTGTACTGATTAAAGTTTATTCATTCTTCAAGAAGAACTTTGGGTTCAATATTACTGCAAGAAGATTGGTACTGAAGAAGATTGAAGATCTAAGGAGTGTTAGAGCTAAAGATGCACTCCCAAAGACTCTAATCATCCCTTACACAAAGAGAAGAGTGCATCTAAGGCCCTACTGGCTGATGGAGTTCATGGATGACAAAGGTGTGAGAAGATTTTTCAGATTAGAAGACCAATTGAGCATCTCTAGCAATGAGACTCTTTTGGAAATGCAAGGAAAGCTAAATCTCTCAGAATCTGATGAACTGGAACTCCATAGGCAGCTCCAAAATCAGATTGAAGAAAAAAACAACAGAAAGCTTGGAAAGAGATCCAGACCTTCAAGGAACTAGATAAATCAACTCAGCTAGAGGAGCATCTTGAAAATGACTGTGAGCAAAACTTTGTACATTTTGTTAATTGAAGCACTTTTCAGTATTATCTACTGTCTTTTAAAAGTTGTATTTTAATGTGTTTTTTTATCGTCAAGTGTCTCTTACTTTATGGCTACAATTCCAGTAGACATAAATTGGGGGAGATTGTTGTGTATATGTTGTGTACTTGATGATTTCATGAACAAAACACCTTGGTAGATTTTACTTAGTAAAATTATGTAGTACTCGACATATAAGGTTCATAGTCCCGACGGATGACTCAATATAGTCCCGACGGATGATGACTTATTATCCATCGAGTGAGTAGCTTATGTAACAATAAATCTGTAGCACATTTCTGCATACACATTGTTTAGAATCTGTAGTAGTACTTAAGTCATGATTGGCTTTAGTTAGATATGCAGAATAGGTTGATTAATTGTACATAGATGATGTCTTGTAATTCTGTATAAGTGAAATGAAGTCAAGTGCCTGATTGCTACCCGACGGATAAACAACAATGAATTCGACGGATGATCAACAACCCGACGGATGATCAATAACTCGACGGATGATCATGAACCCGACGGAGAAAGAATTCAAATATCTTTTGGCAGTGACAACAAAGTCACATGCGTCGAGTGGATGCAAATGGAATGTGGTAGCCTATTCAACTGGGTTTTTGAGAACAAAGAAGCATTGCCATTTCCATGCTATTATGAAGATATTCAAAGATGTTGGAATAGAGTAATGAAGTAGCATTGTAATAGACTAGATAGTTTTTGTTTTATTATCCTGGCTTATTACTTTGTAATCTTGGTGATATATAAACGAAGAAAGTAGCAACTAAGGAATAATCTAAGATACAAGCAGAGAAACATTTGTAAGCAGAATTATTAGCCTTTCTCTGCATTCTTAGTTGTTCATTTTTGTAAGCTGCTGTGAGCATTTTGCTCTGTAATAACCCCAATTTTTGGAAATTTTTGAAACCCTTATGAATAGTGTTTTTGCTGAATGATAAAACTTTTCATGCCCCACTATGTAGGGATTCTGTTATGGATATTCTGAGATTTTATTAGTACTCTACATGGTATATAAGTGTATGTAAAGATCGTCAGAATCCAATTCCGAATACTTTGATTTTTCCCGAAAATCTACCAGATACAGAAAGAATTGAGTATAAGGTAACAGAATAAAAAGGATTTAATTCAAGGATTATAAGAGAGGATCATGAAAGGAATATAATATATTGAGAAAGGTTAAAGAAACCTAAGTAATAAGATCTCGGGTATGATCCCTCAAAACGATAAACGAAAACGAAAGTTAAGCGAACCGTATAACAGATCAGCGGTCATTAGGGAAGCAATTAGGAGTTAATCAAGGAGGTTAGGGATGATGATGTCATCAAACCAACAAGATGTGGACAAGTGGAAGCATTATGACATGTGCAAGATGACATAAGCATGACAAGGGGTTTTATTTTGTTGGTTGATTTTGGGCCATGTAAAATTTACCATGGTAAAAAGCTAAAACATTTTCCAAGGCCAAAAAGGAGAAGCAACCAAGCAAATATCATAAAACACAAAAATTAGAAGTTGACTTTCCCATTTCAAGAAGAAAGCTCTCGGCTAAAACAACCCAGCAACTTCAAACTGCCATATCTCCTCAATACTCACTCAAAAGTTGTGTTCTATAGCTCGTTGGAAAGGTATTGAGATTTCCTACAACTCTTGTTCACAAGTCTCTTCCAAATAAGCAGGGTAAGACCCTCATTTTTACAGTTCTTTAAATCGGACTTTTAGAAACTTCAAAGCCTAACTTGTGTTCTTGATTTCTTTGGAAAGATCAAGCTTGTAGGAGGCTCCCTAAGGCTTCCTAGCAACTTAACACCTCCCAAGGAAGGTATAAATCTTCACACCCTTTAGTAATAAGTTTGAATGTTGAAGTTTGGAGATGGTTTGGATGGATGAGTAGTAATTTGAATGATAAGCATGATTCGAGCTTAATTGTTAAGTAGTTTAGTTGAATTTGGAGATATTATAATATATAATTGGATTGAGATCCTTGAGCTTATTATGACTGAAATCAGTAGCATTGATGTGTATATTGAGTTGTTGTTGATTGGTAGTTGGATTGATATGATTTGGAATGGTAAAAATTTGGGAAATCGCGTAAACATAGCCGTCGTAATGTCCAATTTACTTTAGACTGCTTTTGTTCATAACATTAGGACCCGAGAACTCCCTGCTAGGTTTTGACCATTGCCATTTTTAGATAGTTCATGTTACGAGCTTCGTTTTGATATGTAGTTTCATTTGATTCCGATGTACGGTTTAGGAGAAACGACCGTTTTAAGTAACGGCGTTTCGCGACCGAACCATTACCCCTCATCTTACTTTGAAACCTTAGTTAAGGACCTTAAAAGGTTAATTAGTATATGAAACAATTATGTTAAGTGTGTTAGGCAGTTGGTAAGACACTCGCGAAGGAATCACCTTAAAACTCGTAATGGTTAAATTATTAAAAATGGTGGAGCCGAGGGTACTCGAGTGACTTAAGAGAATCAGTAAGCGCAAAGTAAGCGTTAGAGTCTAAGTTGGTTAAAGTATAGATTTACAAGTGACTTTGGTTTAATTCCAACTTACTTGTTGTTTATAGGTTACCAGACTCGTCCCGAGCCATTTGTAACCCCCAGTCGCTCAGGCAAGTTTTCTACCCGTTATACTGTTGTTGTGATGTATATGTGTATATGCATGATCTTGTGATAAATGCATATTGTTATTAGCAAATTCTTGCGATATATTGTAGCATGTGATATGGTATATATGCATGCATGTTTCGTATTCTTGATTTATATATCTGTTGGTTCAAATGCTTATTCGTTGCATAATACCTATGCTAGAGATAAGCGGTATTTGCGTATACCCTTAGTATAGGGGATCAAAAGGTGAACTTTTTCTAAAACCGGGAGGCGAGGCTCCCGAGTATAATATATATTTATATATATATATTGATATAGTTTTTAAAACTATTAATCGAATAAGGTTTATTCGATAACTTTATTTTATTTAATGAATATTATTACGAATATTCATTCGAGGACTTATGACTCCTTTTATTTTATTATTGAATATTATTTGAATATTCATTCGAGGGCTTATGACTCTTTTATATTATTTATTGAATATTATTTGAATATTCATTCGAGGGCTTATGACTCAGTTTATATTATTTAATGAATATTATTTGAATATTCATTTGAGGATCTATGACTCTGATTATTTGCTGAGATATGTTCTTTATTTTATTAAAGAATAAGGTGTCGATAATCAAACTTATCTTTGATTATTCAAATAAAGATAGTACTTTCGTATAAGTATATCTTTGGTTATTTAATACTCATTTCAAGTATAAGTTTTAAAAACTTCTACTTCAATTATTTTATAAAGATTATTCTTTATGGGAATATTATTTAAATAATAATATTCAGACATTTTCTAAATATATTGGGACTGATTTATTTTATTAAATCAGCATTACTCCAAACATTCTTAAAAATATTTTCGAGTCTTCAAAATGATTTTCTAAAAGTTAGAGCGGATCCCAAAACTCATTTTTGTATTTAAGATCTTCCTTTCGAAGGGGATTTAAATATTCGCTCAAACCTGAGGGATCTGGCTCTATGGTGTATTTTATATTCGCAACAAGGTTGCAGTTTTGGTAAATGAATTGATTACTTACCCAACGTTCGGGAAGTAAGTCCATCTATCGAGTCGGCATAAGCAACATGGGCTCAGTGGGCGTCCATGAAAGTGTAAGTGGCTCAGTGGGAGTCCATCAAATGCGTAAGTGGCTGAGTGGCAGTCCAGCATAAGGTCCTATTGCGTCCAGGGTGATGACCAGTGGGGAATTCGTCCATCTACTAGTAGAAAAGGTTACTTATTGGTATCTTTGCCTGATCAGCAAGATATCGGGTTTATGCCAAGGTTTTCTCCTTTCCAAATTCATTGGATATTGCAACTCTGTTTATAATTTTCATAACAGAGGTTTTCAAGGAGTGTATGAAATGTATATATATAGGTGTATATATATAGGGATTTAATGAAGTATCTCGTAACTTCATTATTTATAATGATATTCAAAGATTGAATCTATTCAAATCTTGTCTTGTAGTCTCATCTATGTGATGAACTTTTGAATTGATTATAACTTGAACGGTGGTAGTTCAAGTAATATTTGGAAAAGATATAAGTATATTGGGGTATCTTGTAACTTCATATTTTCAACTTATATCTAGTTAATGATTATCTTATGCATAACAAAGATTTTCAGAAAAAACGTTGAGACAAGGGTAGATATATGAGATCACCTTGCAACGATATTTTTATACAGTTATAAACTGGAACTCTGTGTATATTCTGCATGGAAGAGGACTTCCAAGATTTTGAAAAGTATATATGTATATATACTGAATATTTTGCGACTTCATCGCATTAAGATATCAAACTTGGTTCATTTCTTTTGACCAAGACTTTCATGAGTACTATGAGAAGGCTCATATATTGTTAATCATTATACATATTATTTTGGTGGGCTTGCTGCTCACCCTTGCTTTCTTCTTTCATCACACAACAACATATAGAAAAGATGAACAGGACCAAGCTCCCGATTCGTAAGCGGTTAGAAAACGTTCCGCAGTCTTTCTGAAAGCGTTGATACCGCCGTAGCTGAGGTAGGAGCTACCAATAGGCTAGGCTTTCAACTTTTGATGTACCAGATTATATATATTTATGAATTGTAATAATGGCAAAGAAATGTAAATTTATTCAGAAACCTTTTTAAGGTGTATTGACATATAATTGTGGAATAAAATGACTTGTGATTATTTTTGGATATTCATCTCTGAGACTATAACTTGTGGTGTGTGTGTTTTATTGTGGGGTCACAGTACATAGTAGTTGATTGTGTATTAAGATTGGGTGTTATTAAGGGAAATGGAACTCGTGACAACCCGGATCCCCGACCCCGGATTTGGGGGTGTTACAGAAGTGGTATCAGAGCTAAGCGTTATAAACCTCAGAGATGATGTGACGCTAAGATAATAAGTTCACTAAGATAATAAGAACTCTTGCCAAGTTCATAGTCGGGCTACCTAACGTAGTACTGACAGTTAAAACCCTTATGGGAACCCTTATAAATATCGTGATAGAAGCGTAGTTCATTATCGTATATGGTAGCGGGACTCCGAACCCTGAGGTTGAGGAGCAACAGCGCGATGATGTTTTATTACTAATTGGGGATCGGATTGTGGATCCAATGGAACACCCTAATGAGGGACCGGATGATATTCATGTTGAGGATGTAGCGGTTGAGGATGTTGTCCCAGAAGGGATTATTGTTGAGAAGGATCTCGTAGAGGATCCTAACAAGACTGAAGAGATGATCGCTGAGAAATTGATAACCATGGTTAGGGAAACTACCAGAGGTAGGATTGGCCGGTCACTACCGGAGGTTCGTTCAAGTTTGTAAAGATAGTAGCCCCTTTAACGCGGCTTACTCGTAAGACTGAGAAGTTCGAATGGACAGAGAAATGCGAGAACAACTTTTAAGAACCGAAGCAAAGGTTGGTGACGTTCCCTATGTTGGCGTTGCCGGATGGAAAATGAGATTTTGTGAAGTGTAGTGACGCTTCGCATAAGGAATTAGGGTGCTTCTTATACAGCCCAGCAAGGTAATCGCGTACGCGTCAAGATAATTAAGGGAATATAAAATTCGATATCCCCACCTATGAGCTTGGGCTCATGGCAATAGTTTTTCCCTAAAGATTGGAGGCACTACTTGTATGGAGAGAAGTGCGAGAAATTACCTAATCCATAAGTGCTCTAGTACATTTTCACGCATAAAAGAGCTCAACATGTGCCAAATAAGGTGGTTAGAGCTAATCAAGGATTACGATTATGAGATTCTTTATCATTCGGGGAAAGCCAATGTGGTGGCTGATGCCCTTAGTAAAAAGGAGAGACTCAAGATGATAATGTCTTTGAGAGAGTTTATAAGAGATTTTGAGAAGATGGAAATAGAAGTGAAGGTAACCGGAGCCGGTACCGAAAAGCTGTTTGAGATTGCAATAGAGACCGAATTATTGGAAAAGAGCATATTGTGCCAGAAAAAGGTGATGAATGAAGGCAGAGAGCCAACAAATAAATATGAGATTAATACCGAGAAAGATGATAAGGGAATAATGAGGTATTCCTATAGAATTTGGGTTCCGAAAGTTCAAGAGCTTAAGGATGAGAACTTAGATGAGAGCCATAATTTGAGGAATAAGATTTAGGGCAAACCCTGAATGTGATAGTCAGGGAGGTTGCCATCAAGAAAGAAAGAACCCATAACATAATAGAGTGGAAAAAAAGGTTTTAATGTATAAGATAACCCCGATTATGGGAGAAGGTTGAAACATTTCATACTAAGGAACAGAAAGTCGAGTAAGGAAAGGAGACCCGAGACGGTACTCCTATACGACAATTTATGGACCTGTCTAGACAGAACTTAGACTATTATCCCCAACCACCACCTTGAGGAAATAATGCGATAGGAAATTCTTTCAGGACCTTTAAGTCTCTAAGCTCTCAGAGTTCCAAGGAACAGGTTGACCTAGTCGAGGCAAGAGCCTGGCTAAAGGAAATAGAGGAATCATTTGAGATTCTGAATGATTGACGAACCACAAAAGACTGTTTTTTGTCACTTACCCTCCTAAGAGAGAGGCCACCCGCTGGTGAAAGACCAAGGAAGGCACGGAGCAAGAGATTATAATAAACTGATTAAAGTTCAGACAATTGTTTCGGGAAAGTACTTCTCAAGGTTATGGAGGTAGTGTAAAAGCTTAGAGCCATAACAAAAGCGGACGAGTATGATGAATTATGAATCTAAGTTATAAAAGTTGTCAAGATTCGTTTCTGAGGACACAAATCCCGAATGACGGGATGTTTGAAATCAATGCTTATGTTGTGTTGGTTCAGTAATGGTTGTAATGGAAACGATAATAAAAGACTGAAAAGGGAAGGAGTATAAAGGGGATTATAAAGGAAATAGAGTTGAGAAGTGATAAGGGAGTTAGGTATGGGAAACCCTAAGAAAACCCTTGCAATAAATATAGAGAAGTGTGTCATCATCAGCGCGATGGTGACTGATCATGAGATAAATTCAAGGTTTGAAGGCGTAAGCGATATGTAAAGTTAATTCCCTTGAAGTTGACAGTATTCGATGCAAATTTGAGATAGATCGATTGATTAATAAGGAAACATGGATGGACTGAGGAAGACAAGAAAGTAAGGAAATTAGGAAAATTGGATGAAGGAAGTGACCTTCAAGAATGTGAAGTGTAAGACCGGGGGCATGATACCCAGAAAGGGAGACGCCAGGTATGAAAGATATCCCAACATTGAGATGACTGTTGAGATAAATAAAAGAGGTAAATGAGTAGTTAGAACTAAAAGGTTCACGTTGAACACGACAAACATCTTCTAGAACATCCCTGTTATCATTACTGAATCAGGCAAGAAAAGCGGATAACCGTTCTTATCTTTTGGAGGCCATATTGATTGACCTCATTTTGATACAGATGTTATTGTGAAATTAGGCATATACTATCGAGGTGGGAATGATTGAATAAGATACCCTTATCAGGGATATATGACTTGATTTATCCATGGAAGGATGCATGTACCTTTTTAAAGGTGGAATTAAGGGTAGAACATCGGTAACTTAAAATGAATCCTAGGGGAATGCATAAAGGTTGGCATTTCACCCTTAATAGGGACAGTATGAGTTTTGACAGTATGATTTGGAAAGGGTTAAGGTAACAACAACCTTTAAGAATCAGTGGAGAAATTTTTCAGAAGTATATAGACAATGGTTCTGGTATTAGTAAATGGTATTTTGATATGCCCTGTATATAGGGAATACAGGAGGAACGATTGAAGGATAACCTTAGAGGTTTTACAAGGAGAAAGGAAATATTCCGAAATTCTCAAGAATAAAAATATTGATAAAGGAAATATGACGTAATTATAATGATGCCAAGTGGGGCACGTGTTAAACCACGGGAAAGTATGGATCGAACCAGTAAAGGTTGAAAATTGTTCAGGGCAATTAGGACTTAAGATAAAAGATGTTCTAAGTATGATTGAGAGTCAGTCGTGACAGTGATTAACCTCTAAAGACTGAGGCAATAACTTATGGAAAAATGGTGATATTTTTTTTTACTCATCAGATTTTAAGGAAAACATCTTCACATAAGCTGTGATTGAAATGAGGTAGAAAATTTATTTGGAGGTGGTTAAAATGACAATTGACTGTAAGGAAATTTTACTATCAGGAAAGGCAAAGAGGTGGCCAACACTTTAAAGGTAAGAGGATAATTATAGGCACTTGTACCAAGGAATACAGTGATGATGGTTAAAGTTGTGAAGGTTGTATTATGGTTTGGAAGATTGACATTCCTTCTGATGACTGTGCAATACCCAACCGTAATAGTAGTTTGGTAAGGTTTAATTTATGTAATCGCCATGAGCGGGCTATCTATCTTAGAAGGTACTATCTTGAGAATAAGCCAGGACCATATTCCAAAAAGGACCAAACAAACTTTTGAGTTAAATCTTCTATTGAAGGCATATGATTAAGAATGGTATTAACCTGCTATCGTTGCTTTGAGCGAAACTCTTCTGCAATTTTATCTGCTTCATGTCATGTATGTATGTCAGAATCAGGAGTGTTCTTCATGAATCATGAATGGTGATTATGTTACCTCCTTAGAAGGATTTGATACGGCATGTATGGACTCCGTATGGTTAGATATTAAGATTTCATGGAACGTGAATGACGACAGTTGGTTAGTAGTGGACCATAGTAATGCAGCAATGATTCTGCGAGTAATGAGTTGATTACAACCGTGAGAGTTGTATTGGAATGGATGTTGAGATGAGTACCACTAATCGGGTCGTGGTAGTGTATAAGTTATCATTGATAGACTAATTAAGTCGATTATCTACCTATTAAATACTTATTCCTTCTTATCAATAGAGAGTCGTATTACTATACGAGGAAAGGTTGCAGTGCAAGCATAGAATTTTAGTAACGGCGATGTCTAGAATGAAAACCCAGATTCGATTTTCGATGTCGAGGGAGTTTCAAAGGTGATTGTGTATAAGCTCGAGCAAGAGCATGGGTCCATAGAATGATGGATGGAATAGTAAATATTTAAGCATGTAAAATGCGATGCTATAATACTTGATGTTGATATAAATACACATATGTTTTGTTCTCCTATAATCAACCTCTATAGTTCAGAGGTAGGTTCCAAGCCAGATATTTGGTGGCAGTAGATTTTTTTTTCACATAATTACAATTCTCTTCAATTCGTTCTTTTCTCTTCTTTTCATTTCATATAAGCTGAGAAGAACAACCCTTCCAGAAGGGGAGGTATTGCCGAATGACTACTATTTATGTGATAAAACCGAGTAGGATACCATATATTTGTTTAATTGCTTGTCAAGTACTAAAGGCTGGCCACCTTCTGTACTAACTATGCAATGTAAACAAGTGTTCATGATCATAGTGATCTCTCAATAAATTCTTTTACTTCTATATGAAAGACTAAGCTTTCGAAGATAAAAAGCAGCTGAAAAAGGAGTAGTAAAGTTGTGGTGGTATGCGGAATGGAAACACATTCGTGATACAAAGGTTGACGAGGTTATTAAAAGGTTATAGAACGCTAACGAGCAAAAGTATAACCAGTATAATATTAGGGAACGGAAGGTAGTAGCGATTACGAACTGGAAAAGAATGGGTATTGAGAAGCAAAAGCTCTAATGCTAAAAGCTAATAATGAGAGTCTGTGCAATAGACTTGAAAGAAATTGGAATGATCACTTAACACGGATTGAGTTTTCTTACGACAATAGATCTTATGTCATTATCGAGTTGTCGCCTTATGAGATCCTTGAGGGAAGACAATGTCGATCTCCCTTATGTTAGGATGAAGTTGTAGAGCGCAAGATGCTCGGACCCGCAGTAGTCCAAAGGACCAAGGATATAATAGATCTAATCAGAGGACGGCTGGTAGTAACCCAAGATGGACATAAGAAGTATGTTGATTTGACACGAAAGGACAAAGAATAGGAAGTAGGGGACCTAGTGTTGTTAAAGGTATCCCCTTGGAAACCCTTGGAAAGGATTGATGAGATTCGGAAAGAAAGGAAAGCTAAGCCGCAATTTTGGACCCTTGGATGTATTAAGAAGTATTGGGAAGTTAGCATATGAGCTAGCCTACCCCGAACCTGTAGCAAGTTCATAACGTGTTTCACGTATCAATGTTAAGGAAGTGTAATTCGATGCCAGATAAATAGGGGCATATGAGCGCATAGACATGCAACCCGTAACCTATATGGAGCAACCAGGAAGGGTTATAGTGAAGGAACAAGTGCTTAGGAAGGGTTATCAAACTATCAGAGTTTGATGGAAACCACAATGTGGGAAAATTTACTCGAGAGTTAGAAAGTGCAATGCTAAGAGAGTATCCCTATTCATTTTCTATCTGATTCCGGGACGGAATCCTTTTAAGGAGGGGAGACTGTAATAACCCCAATTTTTGGAAATTTTTTGAAACCCTTATGAATAGTGTTTTTGCTGAATGATAAAAACTTTTCATGCCCCACTATGTAGGGATTCTGTTATGGATATTCTGAGATTTTATTAGTACTCTACATGGTATATAAGTGTATGTAAAGATCGTCAGAATCCAATTCCGAATACTTTGATTTTTCCCGAAAATCTACCCAGATACAGAAAAGAATTGAGTATAAGGTAACAGAATAAAAAGGATTTAAATTCAAGGATTATAAGAGAGGATCATGAAAGGAATATAATATATTGAGAAAAGGTTAAAGAAACTTAAGTAATAAGATCTCGGGTATGATCCCTCAAATGATAAACAAAAACGAAAGTTAAAGCGAACGTATAATAGATCAGCGGTCATTAGGGAAGCAATTAGGAGTTAATCAAGGAGGTTAGGGATGATGATGTCATCAAACCAACAAGGATGTGGACAAGTGGAAGCATTATGACATGTGCAAGATGACATAAGCATGACAAGGGGTTTTATTTTGTTGGTTGATTTTGGGCCATGTAAAATTTACCATGGTAAAAAGCTAAAACATTTTCCAAGGCCAAAAAGGAGAAGCAACCAAGCAAATATCATAAAACACAAAAATTAGAAGTTGACTTTCCCATTTCAAGAAGAAAGCTCTCGGCTAAAACAAACCCAGCAACTTCAAAACTGCCATATCTCCTTCAATACTCACTCAAAAGTTGTGTTCTATAGCTCGTTGGAAAGGTATTGAGATTTCCTACAACTCTTGTTCACAAGTCTCTTCCACAATAAGCAGGGTAATACCCTCATTTTTACAGTTCTTTAAAATCGGACTTTTAGAAACTTCAAAGCCTAACTTTGTGTTCTTGATTTCTTTGGAAAGATCAAGCTTGTAGGAGGCTCCCTAAGGCTTCCTAGCAACTTAACACCTCCCAAGGAAGGTATAAATCTTCACACCCTTTAGTAATAAGTTTTGAATGTTGAAGTTTGGAGATGGTTTGGATGGATTGAGTAGTATTTGAATGATAAGCATGATTCGAGCTTAATTGTTAAGTAGTTTAGTTGAATTTGGAGATATTTATAATATATGAATTGGATTTGAAGATCCTTGAGCTTATTATGACTGAAATCAGTAGCATTGATGTGTATATTGAGTTGTTGTTGATTGGTAGTTGGATTGATATGATTTGGAATGGTAAAAATTTGGGAAATCGCGTAAACATAGCCGTACGTAATGTCCGATTTTACTTTAGACTTGCTTTTGTTCATAACATTAGGACCCTAGAAACTCCCTGCTAGGTTTTGACCATTGCCATTTTTGATAGTTCATGTTACGGAGCTTCGTTTTGATATGTAGTTCATTTGATTCCGATGTACGGTTTAGGAGAAACGACCGTTTTTAAGTAACGGCGTTTCGCGACCGAACCATTACCCCTCTTCTTACTTTGAAACCTTAGTTAAGGACCATTAAAGGTTAATTAGTATATGAAACAATTATGTTAAGTGTGTTAGGCAGTTGGTAAGACACTCGCGAAGGAATCGCCTTAAAACTCGTAATGGTTAAATTATTAAAAATGGTGGAGCCGAGGGTACTCGAGTGACTTAAGAGAATCAGTAAGCGCAAAGCAAGCGTTAGAGTCTAAGTTGGTTAAAGTATAGATTTACAAGTGACTTTGGTTTAATTCCAACTTACTTGTTGTTTATAGGTTACCAGACTCGTCCCGAGCCATTTGTAACCCCCAGTCGCTCAGGCAAGTTTTCTACCCGTTATACTGTTGTTGTGATGTATATGTGTATATGCATGATCTTGTGATAAATGCATATTTGTTATTAGCAAATTCTTGCGATATATTGTAGCATGTGATATGGTATATATGCATGCCTGTTTCGTATTCTTGATTTATATATCTGTTGGTTCAAATGCTTATTCGTTGCATAATACCTATGCTAGAGATAAGCGGTATTTGCGTATACCCTTAGTATAGGGGATCAAAAAGGTTGAACTTTTTCTAAAACCGGGAGGCGAGGCTCCCGAGTTATAATATAATATTATATTATTATATATTGATATAGTTTTTAAAAACTATTAATCGATAAGGTTTATTCGATAACTTTTATTTTATTTAATGATATTATTACGAATATTCATTCGAGGACTTATGACTCCTTTTATTTTATTATTTGAATAATTATTTGAATATTCATTCGAGGGCTTATGACTCTTTTATATTATTTATATTGAATATTATTTGAATATTCATTCGAGGGCCTTATGACTCAGTTTATATTATTTAATGAATAATTATTTGAATATTCATTTGAGGATCTATGACTCCTGATATTTCTGAGATATGTCTTATTTTATTAAAGAATAAGGTGTCGATAATCAAACTTATCTTTGATTATTCAAATAAAGATAGTACTTTCGTATAAGTATATCTTTGGTTATTTAATACTCATTTCAAGTATAAGTTTTAAAAAACTTCTACTTCAATTATTTTTATAAAGATTATTCTTTATGGGAATATTATTTAAATAATAATATTCAGACATTTTCTAAATATATTGGGACTGATTTATTTTATTAAATCAGCATTACTCCAAACATTCTTAAAATATTTTCGAGTCTTCAAAATGATTTTCTAAAAGTTAGAGCGGATCCCAAAACTCATTTTTGTATTTAAGATCTTCCTTTCGAAGGGGATTTAAATATTCGCTAAAACCTGAGGGATCCGGCTCTATGGTGTATTTATATTCGCAACAAGGTTGCAGTTTTGGTAAATGAATTGATTACTTACCCAACGTTCGGGAAGTAAGTCCATCTATCGAGTCGGCATAAGCAACATGGGCTCAGTGGGCGTCCATGAAAGTGTAAGTGGCTCAGTGGGAGTCCATCAAATGCGTAAGTGGCTGAGTGGCAGTCCAGCATAAGGTCCTATTGCGGCCAGGGTGATGACCAGTGGGGAATTCGTCCATCTACTAGTAGAAAAGGTTACTTATTGGTATCTTTGCCTGATCAGCAAGATATCAGGTTTATGCCAAGGTTTTCTCCTTTCCAAATTCATTGGATATTGCAACTCTGTTTATAATTTTCATAACAGAGGTTTTCAAGGAGTGTATGAAATGTATATATATAGGTGTATATATATCGGGATTTAATGAAGTATCTCGTAACTTCATTATTTATAATGATATTCAAAGATTGAATCTATTCAAATCTTGTCTTGTAGTCTCATCTATGTGATGAACTTTTGAACTGATTATAACTTGAACGGTGGTAGTTCAAGTAATATTTGGAAAAGATATAAGTATATTGGGGTATCTTGTAACTTCATATTTTCAACTTATATCTAGTTAATGATTATCTTATGCATATCAAAGATTTTCAGAAAAACGTTGAGACAAGGGTAGATATATGAGATCACCTTGCAACGATATTTTTATACAGTTATAAACTGGAACTCTGTGTATATTATGCATGGAAGAGGACTTCCAAGATTTTG